>NC_133326.1:683210107-683364523 GCF_042186555.1 Aquarana catesbeiana
CAGGAGAGCAGCCGATCGGCTCTCCTCTACTCGCGTCTGATCACGTGGTAAAGAGTCTCTGTCAGAGACTCTTTACCTAGATCGGAGTTGTGGTGTGTCAGACTGACACACCGCAACAACGATTGCCGCGATGCGCGCCCTGGCGATGTCATATGATGTCCACTCAGGATATCGCAACCACTTTGCCGACGTCATATTGCTATATGGCGGCCGGCAAGTGGTTTAAGGCACTTTTTAAAGCACTCCAAACATGCCCCAAAGATGCTGCTTGCAGGACTTTTTGCACCGTTGCGCCAGCGCACCGCCCCAGTGTGAAAGCATCCATTGAAATGAATGGGAAGCAGCTTTCAGGTGCTTTTCAGGCGCTATTTTTAGCGCAAAAGCGCCCCAGTGTGAAAGGGGTCTAAAGAGGAAGTAAACTTCCTCTGCTAACAATTACCTATAGGTAAGCCTACAATAAGGCTTACCTATGGGTAGTGTAAATCTCTCCTAAACGTGTACCGTTACCGTGACATCACTGGCGCATGCGCTCTGAAGGAACGGCCTACGGGTGCCGTTCCTTCTGATCCCTGTGCCGTGAACGGCGGCTCTAGCCAGTCACAGAGCCGGAGGCCACGAACCCAGAAGCAGGACGGGTGAAAATGGAAGTGGCTGCAGCGCTGACATCCCGGTGCTGGAGCAGCTTTGTTTTAAGGTAAGTGTCACATAATGTGCTAGTAAGCGATGCATACTAGCACATTATGACTTTTCCTTGCAGGAAGAAAAAAAAAAAGCTCAGCGGTATACAACCGCTTTGGGCAGCTTGTTGGATAAATGATCGACTGAATGTTTATTTGGCTATTTTGACAGGGAGCACTCATGGCTGTCAGAATACAAGAGTCTGGCAGGGGTAAATCGTCCATGCCTGTTCTTAGCATGGATGGAGGAAATTGCTAGATTTCTTTTAGCCCACAGGCCAAACATAAGAAATCTAGAAGTGTATGTAGGGTTACCACCTGTCCGGGATTCATCCGGACAGTCCGGGTTTTGAATCTTGTGTCTGGGATTCAGACCACCTAAAACCCGGACATAATATTCAGAATGGACTGTGGCTCCCCAAGTACCACAACCGCATAGGTGTGCACATGGGCCTCATCTCCATTCATGGACAGGAGAGGAGAGAGGGCTTGATCTGCTTCTCCTCCTCCCGCCCCTACCCCTCTGTCTGCCCACCCACACTCCAATCCCCGGTGTTCTGTGCCTCAGGAAAGGGATGTGTGGGCAGGAAGTTTGAAGCTCAGCAATCAGCAGATACATTGTGGATGTAAGGTATCGATGCCTGAGCCTCCATCCTCGGGTGAGTGAGCTCACCATCCATTGTCTGTGGCTGAAGTCTCCCCCCCCCCTCCTTCTCTCTCCTGCCTCCGAACGAGTACACTAAGGTAAGAGGGACTCAGATGTAAGGGGTGCCCTGTGGCCTCTGATGTAAGTGGGAGGTTTGGTGAGCAGAAACTCCCTTACCTCAGCGTTCCCCTTTACACCAGTATCCACAGCGTTCCCCCTTAAAAAATACAATTTTGCCGCACGTGGCTTAAGTGTTTGCGTTTGGCTTAAAGAAAAGGCCTTATAACTTACATATACAGCGGCAAAGTGACACGTCTGCGCCGGATCACGTACCTAGTGCGTGATCCAACACTTCCAGGTCTGGGGCGCGCATGAGCCCCACCGGCGGTCCGCTCCTACTGTGATTATACACAGCAGGAACTAATTAGTGGGTACCGCAGACTCGATGTCTGCCAGCACCCACCGATCCTTCGGTACAGAGGGAGAACGCCGATCTGCATGTAAACAAGGCAGATCTCAGTTCTGTCAGTAGGGAAGGCATGGATCCGATGTCGCTGCAAATCACAAACACCGATCCGTGCCTTCCCCTAGTACAAGCACCTCCTCCACAGTAAGAAAAACACCAGCTAGGCACACAGTTAACCCTTTGATCACCCCTGATGTTAACCCCTTCCCAGCCAGTGTCATTAGTACAGTGACAGTGCATATTTTTAGCACTGATCACTGGATTATGTCACTGGTCCCCAAAAAGTCTCAAAAATGTCAGTTAATGTCCGGGTTGTCCACTCCAATGTCACAGTCCCGCTATAAGTAGCTTGGTCGCCGCCATTACTAGTAAAAAAATAAATAAAAATATCCCATAGTTTGTAGACGCTATAACTTTTGCGCAAACCAATCAATATACGCTTATTGGGATTTTTTTTTTAACCAAAAATATGTAGCAGAATACATATTGGCCTAAATTGTTGAGGAAATTCTATTTTTTTTTCTATTTTTTTTTTATAGGATGTGTATATTATAGCAGAAAGTATAAAATGTTGTGTTTTGTTTTTTCAAAATTGTCGCTCTTTTTGTGTTTATAGCGCAAAAAATAAAAACTGCAGAGGTGATCAAATACCACCAAAAGAAAGCTCTGTGGGAAAAAGGACATCAATTTTATTTGGGTATAGTGTCACATGACCGCGCAATTCTCAGTTAAAGTAACGCAGTGCCATATCGCAAAAAATGGCCTGGTCATGAAGGGGGGAAACCTTCCGGAGGGTAAGTGGTTAAACCCTCCTATCCTTTAGGCCCCATGCACACTGGACGTTTTAATAACATTCTAAAAATTCCAGCAGTGAGTTTTTCAGCATTTTTGCAATAGTGTTTTTAAGCGTTTGTAAGCGTTTTTTATTTTAATGGAGTCAAAAACATTAAAAAAACGCTGGTGAGCCGCGTTTTTGGGTGTTTATCTGCGTTTTTTAACGTTAGAGGGTTTTTTACAGCTGAAAAACTCCTCTCAGAACTCTAGTTTTGCTTTTTGTTTTTACAGCCAAAAAAACAGTTGATCACAGCCTATGTGTGCATGGACACATTGGATAACATGCTAAAGAGTTTATTGACTGTAGAAAAAACGTCTGAAGCCAAAAACAGCAGCTGTATCTGCAACTGCCATGATGATACATATGTGATCAGTTATGACACCCAGCCATTTGATGGTTTGACAGTTTGGGTTGAGGAAACAAGCAAAGGTGACAGTTAACAATCCTAGCATTCCAGGATTGTTTTTTTTAAACCGTTAAATCAATGGGTTAAGTTCCGCTTTATGATTTACTGCCGCTCAGGGGCTCTGGGCTTCAGCAAAATGGCAGCCTCCAGCAAGTAGAAACAATGCTGGAGGCAATTTACAGCACATACTCATTTTGGTAGCATAATTATTAACCACTTGCTTACCGGGCACTTACACCCCCCCTTCCTGCCCAGACTAATTTTCAGCTTTCAGCGCTGTCACACTTTGAATGACAATTCCGTGGTCATGTAACACTGTACTCAAATGAAATTGTTATCATTTTTTTTCCCACAAATAGAGCTTTCTTTTGGTGGTATTTGATAACCTCTACGGTTTTTATCTTTTGTTAAAAAAAAAGAAAAAACGACCGAAAATTTTGAAAAAAGATACAAAACAGTTTTATATTTTGTTATAAAATTTTGCAAACAGATAATTTTTCCCCTACGTTGATGTACGCTGATGAGGCGGCACTGGTGGGCACTGATGAGGTGTCACTGGTGGGCACTGATGTGGTGTCACTGGTGGGCACTGATGAGGTGTCACTGGTGGGCACTGATGAGGCGTCACTGGTGGGCACTGATGAGGCGTCACTGGTGGGCACTGATGAGGTGTCACTGGTGGGCACTGATGAGGTGTCACTGGTGGGCACTGATGAGGCGTCACTGGTGGGCACTGATGAGGTTGCACTGATGGGTGGCAATGATGGGCGGCACTGAAGGGCATTGATAGGGGGCATTTAAGGGCACTAATAGGTGGCACTGATAGCTGGCACTGATGGGCACTGATATATAGAGAGAATTCAATCCGGATGACCGCACTCCAACGATAATTTCTTTATTAGTTAAAATCCATACGGCAAAAGATGAAATCACTAGCTAACATGTTTTACACCGTAACTACTGGTGCTTACTCATTCTTTCTATATGCTAATTACATACTGAGCCAGGACCTGCACCTTGTGGAGGGAGAGATTTTTGTGACTCGGATACCTGGAGCGGGTTCTTTTTCCTGATGGGCACTGATAGGTGGCAGTGATGGGCACTTATGGGTGGCAGTGATGGATAGTGATGGGCACTGGTAAGTGACACTGATGGGCAGCACTGCTAGGTAGCACTGATGAGGCATTGATTGGCACCACTGGTGGGCATTGATAGTTGGCACTGATTGGTGGCATATACACTGGAGGGCACTGATATGCACTGTGTGGGCACTGGCATGCGGCACTGGTGGGCACAGATGAGGCGGCTGTGTCTCTTCCTCTTCGGGACTGATGTCCCTTACACAGAAGCCGGTGATCGGATTACGGATCTTCTGTTTACATCACGTGATCAGCTGTCATTGGCTGACAGCTGATCACGCGGTAAGGGGCCTGGGATTGGCCCCTTTCTCCGAACTGTGATTACCCGAATCTCATTGACTCGGTGATCACAGCGCGCGCGTGCCCTGCAGGGGGCGCGTGGGGAGTGTACAAAGGGGAGGACGTCAATTTACAGCCTCCAGGTCCGCGCTGTAGCTGTCATTTGGCTATAGTGCGGACGGGAACAGGTTATTGTGGAATGTATGTTGCTTGCTAAAGAACATTATATGTTATCAAGTTGTTATGGGTAAAGTTCCGCTTTACAAATTCGGCACAGTGCACAGGTACTTATCTTGAACGTTTTATATACCTGCATGAGTGACCAGATAAAGTGACCTAGCAGGACTTAATTTTTTTAACTAAAGCTATAAAATACTACTAATTGTACTGCTGGAATCCATTGTATGCCCCTAAATGCCCATGTGAAGAGGGCCTAAATGAAAGCTTCTTTAACCGTCAGGCGTCATAGAAAGCCCACTGCACACATAAAAACCACCAAAAACCAGGTTCCTTTTGGCTTCCCCCTTGAATCAACCGCATTTCACCGAAATGGTCAAACTTTGCCAAGTCTTTGCAGAAATTTTGCGAAAATTAATAAGTCTAATTTTGCAAATTCCTAATAGAAATACACTACATTGTCAAGAGTATTTGGACACCTGCCTTTACACCCACATGAACTTTAATGGACAGTCTTAGTCAGTAGGGCTCAATGTTGAGTTGGTCCACCCTTTGCAGCTATAACAGCTTCAACTCTTCTGGGAAGGCTGTCCACAAGGTTTAGGAGTGTGTCTATGGGAATGTTTGACCATTCTTCCACAAGCGCATTTGTGAGGTCAGGCACTGATGTGGACAAGAAGGCCTGGCTCACAGTCTCCGCTCTAATTCATCCCAAAGGTGTTCTATCGGGTTGAGATAGGGTTGCCACATTATCCCTTTAATCCAGGACACACATTAATTACACAGGTTCTGTGGCTGATTAAGGTGGTAATTAAACTCACTTGGTGCCTTATCTGCATTAAATCAGCCTCAGAACCTGTGTAATTAATATGTGTCTTGAATTAAAGGGATGATGTGGCAAGCCTAGGCTGAGGTCAGGACTCTGTGTAGGCCAGTCAAGTTCCTCCACCCCAAACTCGCTCATCCATGTCTTTATGGACCTTGCTTTGTGCTCTGGTGCGCAGTCATGTTGGAACAGGAAGGGGCCATCCCCAAACTGTTCCCACAAAGTTGGAAGCATTAATTGTCCAAAATGTCTTGATATGCTGACACCTTAAGAGTTCCCTTTACTGGAACTAGGGGGCTAAGCCCAACCCCTGAAAAACCACCCCAAACCATAATCCCCCCTCCACCAAATGATTTGGACCAGTGCACACTAAAGACATGGATGAGCGATTTTAGGGTGGAGGAACTTGATTGACCTCAACCCGATAGAACACCTTTGGGATGAATTAGAGCGGAGACTGCGAGCCAGGCCTTCTGGTCCATATCAGTGCCTGACTTCACAAATGCACTCCTGGAAGAATGATCAAACATTCCCATAGACACCCTCCTAAACCTTGTGGACAGCCTTCTCAGAAGAGTTGAAGTTGTTGAAGCTGCAAAGGGTGGGCCAACTCAATATTGAACCCTACGGACTGAGGCTGGGATGTCATTAAAGGCGGGCGTCCCAATACTTTTGACAATACAGCATATACTATATGCTGCTTACCCTGCTGTGGCTGCCCTTTGTCGGTCATCTTCGGATGCGGCCTAAGCAGAGGAAATCAGTGATCACAGGGTTCATCATTCTGCCACTGTCCATTCTAAATGGGTCTCCAGCATTCCTGGGCTCAAAGGGGGGTGGCGGCGGCAAGTGGATTCTGGGCCTAGGAGGCAGCTAGAAATGATCAGTTGCCTCTACAGACACCCAATTTATTTATTTATTTCAGTTACTTATATAGCGCCGTCAATTTACACAGCACTTTACATATACATTGTACATTCACATCAGTCCCTACCCTCAAGGAGCTTACAATCTAAGGTTTCTGCTAAACCTAGAAAATCTTGTTCATTTTGATCACATATAGCTGAGTGCCCCTGCGGACGACGCCCCCCCCCCCCCCCCCCCCACACACACACACACAAATGCCCTCCCTGCCTAGTTTGCTTTATGGGTGAGCAGGAACAAACATATACGGTAAATGTTATTTAATGAGCATGACATTTCATATTTTTACTCCCAATAATTTATACCTGTGATGGTTCCAATCTTGCAGCTTGTCAAAAGTTGTGAAGACATGAAACAACCAGCTAGAATCATTAACCACTGTCATAGATTCTCCATCTTTTGCTCATAATCCTAATTGTTCTTGCCAGAGTCCAGCTGTCCGCTATCCAGAGGTGCGATATTTCCCCTAACACATGGTATAGTAGGATATATACTGTGCGTGTGTGTGTATATATATTTATAAATAAATAAATATATATATATATATATATATATATATATATATATATATATATATATATATATATATATATATATAAAATGTATATTTATATGTATGTATGTGTATATCTAATGTTGTAAAGCGCTGCGTAAACTGTTGGCGCTATATAAATCCTGTATAATAATAATTATATATATATATATATATACATAATGTGTGTGTGTGTGTGTATATATGTATATATATATATATATATATATATATATATATATATATATATATATATATATATATATGAACAATACATACATACAGAGTCCCCTTTAAATTTCAGAAAGCAGCATGGAGTTTAGGAGCTCCGAGGACAATTATTCAAATGGCGGCACTCAGGGGGGAACTTGTCTGGCGTTGTAGCGGCACGGTGGTTAGTGGTTAGCAATTCTGACTTGCAGCACTTGGATCCTTAATCTGAATCCCAGCAGGGACACTACATGAAGTTTGCATGTTCTCCCTGTACTTGTGTGGTTTTCCTCCCACTCTCCAAAGACATGCTGGTAGGTTAATTGGATCCTGAAACTGGCCCTGTGTATATATGAATGTATGACAGTGACCTTAGTTTGTATGTTCTTAGAGGGCAGCTGATGTTAATGTACAATAACCTAAATTGCTGTGCAAATTGTCAGTGCTATATAAAAAAAAATCTAATAAATAAAACATTCTGGACAGGCAAGGTAGAGAAATTCAATTTAATTCATTTAAACTTTATTTAAAAAAAACGTAATTAATTTAAATTTAATTTTGGTAATTTATGTAATGAATTGTATTCTTGGTGACAGGTTCCCTCAAACAATATAAATTGCCCTTCGGCCTCTATTTTTGTCTCCATCGGCAGCACACTCTCGGTCTCCCACGTGTGTGGGCACAGGGGGGGGGACGGTGCCAGGCTCTCTGTGCCAGTGTTCCCACTTCTCTGCCCAACACTAGACGAGCCAGGGGTGTGGGTGAGGGCCCTCCTTTATTGTAAAAAACTTCAATGTACGATCTGCTGGGATTTAAAAAAAAAAAATCCTTTTACTGGCAGAGCGTTTTTATCTGCAGCGCCAATAAAATACTCAGTAAATGAAATCCCCAATACAAACAGAAGCAGCTAAGTAAAGAAAATTCTAAACGTCCTTGTACTGTATATATTCCTAAGGGACGATAACACCATTATTTCTGCATTGACTTTTTTTAATGAATTTAGTACTTTTCATGTTTTTTTCATTATTATTGCAGTGCTGCTCGATCAATATAAGTGTATACTTGGTATGATTATACCAATATATATATCAATATATACTATATGTGTCCCTTTAGATTGTAAGTTCCATGAGCAGGGCCCTCCTGTCCCTTAAACTGTATTGTAATTGTACTGTCCCCCCCTCTACATTGTAAAGCGCTGCACAAACTGTTGGCACTATATAAATCCTGTATAATAATTATATATATATGGATATATATTTATTTTATTTCAGGTACTTATATAGCACCATCAATTTACACAGCACTTTAGATATTATTTGTACATTCACATCAGTCCCTACCCTCAAGGAGCTTACACTCTAAGGTCCCTAACTCACATTCATACATACTAGGGACAATTTAGACAGGATCCAATTAACCTACCAGAATGTCTTTGGAGTGTGGGAGGAAACCGGAGTACCCGGAGGAAACCCACGCAGGCACAGGGAGAACATGAAAACTCCAGGCAGATAGTGTCGTGGTTGGGATTCGAACCAGCGCCACTATATATATATATATATATATATATATATATATATATATATATATATATATATACACATATATATATATATATATATATATATATATATACTGTATATCAGTAAATCATTGAGAAATCAGTAAATCATTGCATTGGAGATCATGTCCCGTCATTTTTTTCTACTGAATAAATGAATATTGGTGGATTATTGGGAGCCCACCCAGACACTGCTCCAAGAAAATATGGAAAAAGAGGAAGTAACTCACCCTATTTTTTGGATATATATATATAGATCTGTATATATATATATATATATATATATATATATATATATATATATATATATATATATATATATATATATATATATATATATATATATATATATATAGATCTATATATATACACACACACACACATTTTATATAGTATTTTCTACTACTGTATAGTGCAGGTATCTATCTAGTACCCACAACATAATCTCTACCGTAAGCAGATGTTCCACTTGGCCTCCCCCTAGCCTTTGTTTGTTATGTCCCTTTGTCCCATCTGTTGACTGGACTGATCCATTCAGCATAACAATAGAAGGGGGGGAGGGTGAAGTTAAATTGGGGGCTGGGGTGTATATTGTACACTGATCACTAGTGAAAGAAAAAGTATTTTAGGGTTTTCAGTTTCCTTTGACACGTGGATTGCTGTCTTTAAAACCCCAAGTCTCCTTTTTTTCCCCTGATAGCTAACGTTTACGTAGCGACACATTTATTTTATGACCAGAGGCTCACATTTGCCCACATAAAGGACGCGAAAATATAAATGGTAAACTTATAACGGTTTTGGGACATTTTTATATTTATACTGACATGTATATCTGTTTAATACTATATGCAGCAGCCACTCTCAACCAGGGTTTCTGTGGAACTCTAGAGTTCGTCTGGGGTTTTTTGGGGTTCCTTGAGCTGCAGCTGATCATTGTCCCATTTATTGGTGCCTCCATAGTTCCAGAGCCAACACCTCTTAGCAGAGTCAGCTGCAGGACACCAATAGTCAATTTAGCTGTATGTAAATGCACAATTCTATCTACCAATTTTTTTTTGGGGGGGGGGGGGGGGGGGCGCTTGTTTTACACTGACCACCAATATAAGGGCATTTTTTTCCACTAACTTCCAATGAAATGGTTTTTAGCAGGAGTTGCCCAAGACTTAAAAATTATTTAATGGGTTCTCCTGGGATAAAAAGGTTGAGAGAGACTGATCTAGAGTATATTTAATATCAGTGGTTCTTAACCTCAGTCTTCAAGTACCCCCAACAGGCCATGTTTTTCGAAATTTTCCTTGGATAAAATAGCTGTCATAAATACCAAGCCAATGACATTGGTGTAAAGCACTTGTGTAAAGTGAATAGAGTCTTGGAAATTTGATCTGCTGGGGTACTTGAGGACCAAGGTTAGGACCATTGTTCTATATACAATTACAATTATTCATGTAAGGAAAAGTGGAACTGGGCTTGTTCAAATCTGGAAAATATTTCCTCACTTAATTTCTAAACCTTTTTATCATGGAGGAACCCTAATTAGGTCTCAGAACCCCTGCTAAAAATGATTTTATCTACAGATTATGATACATAAAGCAGGCCATAATTTTTTTTTTTTGATCAGCCAGTAGGCTGGTCGAAAAAAACTGAGCACATTCCCCCATCCATACAAGCAAGGGGGATGGAGGAATCCTCCCCGCTATACCCTAGTATTCTGACAGCGAGGACTCCCCCACTGTCAGCATATACTAATTGAATGAAAATTTACCAACAGTCCCGTTCGAGAGGAGTCGATTTTTAGATTGACTCCTCTCCTCTCATCCATTTCCTGCTGAACCAGACAAATTTAGATCCATCTATGACCATCTTTAACCACACCACATTGGTGATCAATGAGAGATGGGCTTCCTTGCACAGTTGGTCTGCGAAAATGCCCTGTTACACTGGTGGTCGGTAAGAAAAATGCCCATCGCTATGGTCGTCTGTGAGAGCAATCTCCATTTTAATGGTGGTCAGAGTAGGGCCCCATATATTAGTGGTCAGTGGGAAAAAATCTTCTGTCCGTGGTTATTGGCCTGACAAATGAGAGGAAAAGCTCCAGTGGTCCCATTCCAGTGTTTCTATTGAGTGGTGTTGGTGCGAGAACTATCGGGGTGCCATCAGGCAAGAGATTTAACCATCCCTAGTCATGGAACCCCTAGCAACCTCTGGAGGAACCCTAGGGTTCCGTAGAACCTTGGTTGAGAAAGGTTGCTTTAGGAGTCTTTTGATTAGATCCTCCTATTAAATGGCCTCTTTAACATGCCCTACAAATTGGTCTACCAGTGAGAAGTCAAAACATGAAGGACCTATGTCCTCAGATTCTCAAGAATGATCGCTACCATCTCCATCTGAGACTTCCTCTGTGACTTGAACCTGGGAACAAGGTTCATATGCAGTCCTTGACTGACTGTTTAATGATAGAGATTTCTTCCAGAGTTTTTGCCACCTGGTTGCTTCAAGCAGACATGGCTGATAATAATCCAACTTCTCTGGAGGAGCTAGCTGGCCACACACCCAACAGGTGTTCTTATCAGGATGCCTATGTCTTTGGTGTAAGCCTAAATTGGAGCAATGACCTGGCAAGAATGTGATGTACTGCATCTCCATGAATGATGGGCAGGAGATCTGCATCTGATAGGATGATTCTCTGGGTGCTCTTCATGAAGTGGGTTGGAGGGAGACAGTGCCTTTAGTGGCATCATGATACTGAAAGAAAAAACAGATAGGGTAGCATGAGAGTGGAATTTATGGGTCAAATGATTTGAAGGACTGTTGAAACACTCACCCACCATATGAAGGGGTAGCTCACTTAGGCTGAGAAAAGAGAGGAACTGAAGAATCCACCGCCATAGTGGTATGCTTTCCTAAAAATCGGTGCTCAAGGAGGATGCCCATGGGTATGTGTTCTTGCCTGTGTATGCGCTGAAGTGCAACTGTGGGAGCCATCATACGACAGGGCAAGCACCACTGTGAATGTCCAGACCATACGCACCACCATCGAGAATGACAGAGGACTGCAGGAACCATCTTTGAAATGGACAGATAATGCCCAAGCTTCACCCACATATGCACAGGAGGCCCCCTGTGGCACACTGGCGCCATCTTGGTTAGGGCACAGAAAGAAAAAAGATGAAGAAAAAGGCAGAAAATTGGAGGAAAAATTGTTGTGTCGAAAGCGACTTAGAACACAAAATAAAGGAGGGGAAAACAACATGATGGACACATGCTATGGAAACGTTATGCACTGTTTTAAAGCAGAACTAAACCCCCCTCTCCTTTACAGCCAAAGAAGCTGCCATCTTAGCCTCTGTTCTGCAGCTGCCAAGGTGCTGCACATGTGATCATTTGTGACAGCAACCATTTGATGTCTTGACAGTTTGGCTGAGAGCACAAGCAACTGTGGCAGTTATATCTTAAGGCATGTCTGAATGCAACTGTTTTTGGAAACAGATCAATAGGTTTAGTTCCACTTTAAGCAATTAGTCTGAGATCTCTTTGTCCTGAGATACTCAGAATGGGACTCCCTGCTGCTAGCCTCATTAAGAGTCAATAGCAGAGATCTTAGAAAAAGAGGGATTAATTCTGGTTGGATGGCTACAGAAACAGGCAGGTAAGAGCAAAAATTAAAACCAGATAAACAGATAACTCGTCTATGGCAAGGACAGGAAAAAGAATGAGTGGGGGCTGGCTGGAGTTAATTTTATAGACTTGGATGGGGTTAAGGGGCGGAGCGTTAACCCATTGTGTTCTGGCATGATGCACCAGAATATACAGTGTGTGTGTATATGTATGTGTGTGTGTGTGTATATGTGTATGTGTATATATATATATATATATATATATATATATATATATATACACACATACTCACACTATATTGTCAAAAGTATTGGAACAACTGCTTTTACACGCACATGAACTTTAATGGCATTCCAGTCTTAGTCCGTAGGGTTC
This sequence comes from Aquarana catesbeiana, assembly GCF_042186555.1. Taxonomy (NCBI): domain Eukaryota; kingdom Metazoa; phylum Chordata; class Amphibia; order Anura; family Ranidae; genus Aquarana; species Aquarana catesbeiana. The sequence continues at coordinate 683,222,776 of NC_133326.1, forward strand.
AATATTGAGTTGGCCCACCCTTTGCAGCTATAACAGCTTCAACTCTCCTGGGAAGGCCGTCCACAAGGTTTAGGAGTGTGTGTTTGTGAGGTCAGGCACTGATGTTGGAAGAGAAGGCCTGGCTCGCAGTCTCTGCTCTAATTCATCCCAAAGGTGTTCTATCGGGTTGGGGTCAGGACTCTGTGCAGGCCAGTCAAGTTCCTCCACCCCAAACTCACTCATCCATGTCTTTATGGACCTTGCTTTGTGCACTGGTCCAAATCATTTGGTGGAGGGGGGGGGATCATGGTGTGGGGTTGCTTTTCAGGGGTTGGTCTTGGTCCCTTAGTTCCAGTGAAGGGAACACTTAAGGTGTCAGCATACCAAGACATTTTGGACAATTTCATGCTCCCAACTTTGTGGAAACAGTTTGGGGATGGCCCCTTCCTGTTCCAACATGACTGCACACCAGTGTACAAACAAGGTCCATAAAGACACAGATGAGCGAGTTTGGGGTGGAGGAACTTGATTGGCCTGCACAGAATCCTGACCTCAAACCAACAGAACACCTTTAGAATGAATTAGAGTGGAGACTGCGAGCCAGACCTTCTCATCCAACGTCAGTGCCTGACCATGCCTGACCTCACAAATGCTCTTCTGGAAGAATGGTCTAACATTCCCATAGACACACTCCTAAACCTTGTGGACAGCCTTCCCAGAAGAGTTGAAGTTGTTATAGCTGCAAAGGGTGGGCCAACTCAATATTGAACCCTACGGACTAAGACTGGGATGTCATTAAAGTTCATGTGCGTGTAAAGGCAGGTGTCCCAATACTTTTGGTAATATAGTGTAAATATACAGTGTGTGTGTGTGTATATATATATATATATATATATATATATATATATATATATATATATTTAAAGAGGATTCCTAGAGGACTATGGTTTAGCTAAAAAAAAACACATTACTACAGTAGCAGTAGCCTTTCAGGCAGGCCGTCTCTAAATATAGATCAGATAGGGAAAGGAGATTTTGGGCTGAACTCTTTGCAACAGCAGAACATAAGGAAAAATTGGAAAATGTTCAAAGGAACCAAAGGGCTCCACCTAGTGGTGAGAAATGAGAATGCATAGTATTTAAATGTACTAGTACGTTAAAGTGACGATTAACCTTATTGGCTAAATGCTGCAGACACTATTAACTGTTAACTGCATAATCGCTTAAAATAAAAGCAAAAGAAAAAAAAATGCAATATTACATTTTCACCTAGCCGAATAATATTGAAAGTTATATTTTTAGTCCTTACCAACATATATATATATATATATATATATATATCACACACAATAAATGAACAAAAAATGTGCATTTACTAGATTTTTGCAGTCAAGCCTGCAGAGCATTGCAACCACAATCAGTGTGTCGCAGGTGCAATGCGCAGGCTCGTGCATGGTTTATCTTCAGCCCCAGGCCTTCTGTTATTGGACAGAAGGAAGTATTTAATGGACTACAAGTGCGGTGACACCACCACCCTGCTGTGGGCACTCTGTGGGCCCCCTCCCCTCCCGCCTCAGTGGAAGATGGGACTTGTAGTGTTTACAGTAGCTGCTTGCACTTATGGAACTGCATAATGAAGAAGTATATGTTGCTGCTAAAACTACCCCGAAGGTTTTGTATATTTTATTTTGCCTTCGGGACAACATGAAAAGGACCTTCTCCCTTCTGTACGGTATTATTTTTTCTGTAAATTGCCAATGGTACAATGGTACAAATCCCCCATGGCAGTGCCCAGCAGCCCATGCCATTTTTACAATACCTTGCTTTTGGTTACATTTTTTTTATGTGCTTTACATTAAAAAAAAAAATCAATATTAGGTGCTTATATGCTAATGTTGGGTTCTTTCATTAATAATAGGTTCACTTGCTTAGATGGAATTGCAGAAAAATGTTTTTAGAACAAGTTGTTCACCAGGGCATATCTATTAAGCAAGGCCTGGTGTGTTTTTTTTTTTTTTTTGTGTGTGTGATTTAGCAACCTATGCGTTTTTTAGTGCTTTTTTTTTTTTTTTTTCAGAAACGCACAACAGTCCATTTAACAAGGTTTTCCTATGGGACACGTTCACATCTACGCTTTTTTTAGCTGCTGCTTTATTTATAATGGGTCAGGGACTTTTTTTTAAACGCAAGACAGTGCGTCTTTGTTTCAATAGACTTCAATGGAGAAGCTGCAGAATAGCATGTATTGAGTTTTTGCTGCGTTTTTTTTTCATCTGCCCAAAAAACAAATTTGCAAACTGTACAGATATGAACCAGGCAGGGAGACCATGGTGTATTTTAGTGGGTGAATATTTTGCATGATTATTGTAATTTTTCCCCCGGGAGTTCTTTTTGGGTCACTTTCACTTTTTTTTTACATGTTTGATGTATAGAATTTTGGTGATTGTACTTAAAGGGGTTGTAAAGGCTCGTGTTTTTCACCTTAATGTATCCTATGCATTAAGGTGAAAAAGCACCTGGCAGTCACCAGCCCCCAGCCGCCCCGTTTTACTTACCTGAGCCCCGAATTTCCATTGGCACGTCCCCGCCATCCCCCCCCCTCCATGGGTTCCCGTCTCTTGATTGATAGATTGATAGCAGCGCAGCCATTGGCTCCCGCAGCTGTCAATCAAATCCAATGACGCGAGTGCCGGAGGTGGGGGGAGTGGGGATTGGGGCTGAGTCCTGCATTGGGCCTGTATGGATGCCAAATGCTGGACTTGTGAGCGCACCCGCAAGGTAACCCCCTTGGGAGAGCGCTTCTCCAAGGGGGGGACCTCTAATGTGGGGAGGAGTCGCAAGAGCTGCCGAGGGACCCCAGAAAAGGATGTTCGGGGCCACTCTGTGCAAAACGAGCTGCGCAGTGGAGGTAAGTATGATATGTTTGTTATTTTTAAAAAAACAAAAAACGAACCTTTAGTATCACTTTAAAGCGGTAATAAAACCAAAAGCAAACATTTCCTATATCGCAGCTTACCAATTCTTAGATGTGGTGGCTGCACTCGTTTTCTTTTTTAGGCTTTCTTTCTTTTATTCTCATCTTTTGATCCGGCCAGCAAGTCTGTTGTTTTTCAACAGCACAAGCTCTCCAGCAGAATGTATCCGTTTACAGGGATGAGATAAACCATTTAACACTGACAGCGTTGCTTACAAGGATCAGCTTTTATTTATTCATTTAAAACCTATATCCCAAAAGAAAAAAAAAAACAGTTTGCTGTAACTGCTTATAAAGTGTGAGTTGGAGTTTGGCTTCAGTTTTTTGTGTATTTAAATCTGCTAGTCCATCTAACACTCCTCCCCCCCCCGGACTGATAATGCTGCTGTCCAAAGGTGCATCCTTTATCCAGAGTTGGGGGCGCTCTAATACAGGAGGTGTGTTACTGGCCAGATCACCAGGTGAAAACAGAGGGAAAAAATCCTTACCAAAAAAAAAAAATGAATGCAGCCGCCACATCTAATGGATGGTAAGCTGCAATCAGTACCTGGACAGGTTTGTTCAGTGGCCAGGGAAAGGATGCGTAACTGCGCCCCCTACAGTGCTGCTAATGCATGTAGTAGAATGGGTGTACCACCCTGTGCCCATTCTCAGGCCTCTTTGCACTGGTTGTCCATAGTTGCCCTGGAGTATTCACTACACGTTTGGCCAGTTGCTTGCTTTTTAGCAAATAGAAGGTAGTTGCATATGCCCGGTATTATTTCTGTGTCAGCTGTGGGCAGGTGGGGTTGGAGCATGTGTGACATCAGTAGCTGTCAAAGTAGACATGAATCTGCGCTCTGCTGGTTGCTAGCCACCAATCTGGAGATTGCATGTGGTGAAGACGCGCCCTCCTTACCGCTGTGCCCTGGACGATTGTCCCTCCTGCCCACCCCTTGTCCCGTCCCTGGCTGTAATATATTACATTTTTGGATGTCCCGACCCTGGCTGTAATATATTACATTTTTGGATGTCCCGACCCTGGCTGTAATATATTACATTCTGGTTGTCCCATCCCTGGCTGTAATATATTACATTTTTGGTTGTCCCGTCCCTGGCTGTAATATATTACATTTTGGTTGTCCCATCCCTGGCTGTAATATATTACATTTTTGGTTTTGGGTTTAATACTGCTTTACTTTGTCAATGACTCCTTTACTGGATATCTGTAGAGAATGTTTAATAACCCCTCTTCTGTGTTTTTTTTTTTCTCCAGGTTTCAGGATGCAGAGGGTTATGTCTTGTATCCACAAATTGGAGACCGATTGGATTTACTTTGCCCACGTTCCGAACCTCGTGGACCTTTCTCCTCATCTCCCTATGAATACTACAAGCTTTATCTGGTGGGAACAGAGGAAGAGGTAGTTACCTGCTCTGTCCTGCGGACGCCAAACCTCCTCCTCACCTGTGACCGGCCGGGACAAGACCTTCGCTTCACCATCAAGTTCCAAGAGTACAGTCCGAACTTGTGGGGCCACGAGTTTAAATCCCATAGAGATTACTACATTATAGGTAAGGAATCACTCTATCTCATAGCACTGTTGCTAACCCACCATGGGCAGTAAGACAAGGTACAACACCCTATTACAATCTTTATTTTGCTGGTTTGGCTTCTGCAGTCTGCACCTTGTCTTTCTTCTATGAATTGTTACAAGGGTCAGTTGACCAAAAAGTTTACTCATAGATGGGGCAGGGTAGGCTTCTGTTATTGATGCTCCGAAAGTGAGATCTACCTTCCATAATTTCCAACTCTGTTCCTGTCTTCCTGGGAGTTCCGGCTGTTCCCCCTGTTGTATGTTCCGTCTATTCATGTTATATGCTTCATAACATTAATAAACATTCACCAGGGATGGTGATAACCCCTCATAATGGGCCCAAAAGGTCTGCAGACCAGGAACTCAACATAGTAATGGTGGGAACCCCTCATAATGGGCACGGCAGGTCTGCAGGCCAGGGAGTTAAACACAGGGCTGGTGAAAACCCCTCATAATGGCCACAGCAGGTTTACAGACCTTGGAATTAAACACAGGAATTGTGGTAACCCCCCCCCCCATAATGGGCCCAGCAGGTCTGCAGACCTGGGAACTCAACACAAGGATGGTGGGAACCCCTCATCGTGGGCCCAGCAGGTGTACAAACCCAGGAACTCAGCACAGGGATGGTGGGAATCCCTTGTCATGGGCCCAGCAAGTCTGCAGACCCAGGAACACAGCACAGGGATGATGGGAATCCCTCATAATGACCACAGGAGGTCTGCAGACCTGGGAACACAAGGATGGTGGGACACCTGATAATAGGCCCAGTTGGTCTGCAGACCCGGGAACTCAGTACAGGGATGGTGGGAACCCCTCATAATAGGCCCAGCAGGTGTACAGACCTGGGAACTCAGTACAGTGATAGTGGGAACCCCTCATAATGGGCCCAGCAGGCCTGTTGACCTGGGAACTCAGTAGAGGGATAGTGGGAACCCATCATAATGGGCCCAGCAGGTCTGCAGACCCGGGCACTCAGTACAGGGATGGTAGGAAACCCCTCATAATGGGCCCAGCAGGTCTGTAGATCTGGGAACTCAGTGCAGAGATGGTGAGAACCCCTCATAATAGGCACAGCAGGTCTGCAGACCCAGGAACAGACTACAGGGGTGGTGGGAACCCCTCATAATGGGCCCAGCAGGTCTGATTGGACGAGGTGCAAAAGCGTGTGTTGGTGGGGGGTGGGACATCGTGATCTCCATCTTCTCCAATCAGAGAACACTTTGCATTCATTGAGAAAGTGGAAAGTGTTCTCGGAATGGCACTTGTGCTGAGCAGACGACCTTCAGTTTTCAGTAAGCAGCAGGAAAGCCACTCGGCATGGAACCCGGAAGCTAGCAACATTCACTGCAGCAAAACAGACTACTACAGTGATTTCCAGCTTCCATGGGGACCTCACAGGTATAGCACTTATATTTTTCATTAGTCAGTCCAAACTGGGCCAATGCAACTGTCAAAATTGCTGTACCTGGAATTCAGCTTTAAGGCTTCATTCACATTAGTGCGTCTCCGAGGTCGCACGATTTACAGTGCAACTTTGATCAGACTTTATGCTCTCGGGATCACAGCCTAATCAAAAGTCAAAACAAAGTAGTGCAGGCACCTTTTCAAAGCCGCTACGACTTTAACCACTTGCCGCTAGTATAACCTAGATATACTGCGGCAAGGTGGCGCCGCTGCTCTGGATCACGTACCTAGGACACCTCTGGGTCTGGGGCGTGCATGCGCGCTGCCCGCGACTCGCTCCCTCTGTGATTATAACACAGCAGGAGCTGATCTGCGAGTACTGCAGACTCGATGTCTACCGGCACCCGTCGATCATTAGGCAGAGAGCCAGAACGGTGATCTGTCTATGTAAACAAGGCAGATCACTATTCTGTCAGTACAGAAGGCATGGATCTTGTGTTTCTTCCTGCAAAGCAGAGACATGGATCAATGTCGTCCCCCAGTGAAAGCACCTCCCACACACAGTGCACAAACACCGGCTAGGCACACAGTTAACCCTTTGATTGCCCCCTGATGTTAACCCCTTTCCCAGCCAGTGTCATTAGCACAGTGAGAGAGCATATTTTTTTAGCACTGATCACTGTATTGGTGTCACTGGTCCCCAAAAAATGTCAAAAGTGTCAGTTAGTGTCCGACTGTCCGCGTAAATATCGCAGTCCCATATAATAAGTCACCGATTGCCGTAGTAAAAAAAAAAATTATAAAAATATCCCATAGTTTGTAGACGCTTTAACGTTTGCGCAAACCAATCAATATACGCTTATTAGGATTTTTTTTTTTACCAAAAATATGTAGCAGAATACATATTGGCCTAAATTGATGAAGAAATTAGATTTTTTTATTGGATGTGTTTTATAGCAGAAAGTAAAAAATATAGTTTTGTTGGTGATCAAATACCACCAAAAGAAAGCTCTATATGTGGGGAAAAAAAGTTGTCACTTTTATTTGGGTACAGCGTTGCATGACCGTGCAATTGTCAGTTAAATTAATGCAGTGCTGTATCACAAAAAATTGGTCGGGGGGGAGGGGGGTAAATCTTCCGGAGGTCAAGTGGTTAAAAGAGTCTGTATTCCAAAGGCTGTTTTTATTTATTTTATTCATTTTTTTTTTTTGAACATGTAACCAGCAGCAGAGGACTAGATGCTCCTCCTGCTTATGCTTCCCTGCAGACAGGCTGGGAGAGAGCTGGGTCATGTGACAGCTGTATATATCCATTAGGAAAAAGGTACTTAGATTTTTTTTTTAATTAAAATAATTAGAGTGCCATCATCCACTTACAGAAAAACAAGGCGCATTGTAAATTAAACAGTGTGTGGTTAGTATCACTTTAAGACTCCATATAGTTGGCTTCCCTGGTGGAAATTGAACCCTGGATTCGGCACTACTGGTAACTACAACACCAATGTTTTGCTCACTGTAACATAAAGAAAGTCAGTAAATGGGTTACACTATAAAAGAGCACTTTTTTTTTCTGCTTTCATACAGAAAGCCCCGGGTTAATCTTCAGCGATTTAACATTGTAAAATGGCATAACGTGACTTTGTGTTTTCCATCGAAATAATCTCATGCAAGTTAATCTTATAGACTAAAGAAAAAAAAAAAATCCTGGGATTTGCTGAGAGATCAGGGCGAGCGCTCCCGCTGTGCAGGTCATATAAGTCCTCAATGACTTTAAAGCGGACCTGTTTAAAAAAGATCCTGTTATGATCAAAATGTGGGTTTTGCCATTTTTGCCAATGGTAATGTAAGATTGCATTGTTTTAGTCCTTTTCAATTTTGCCACAGGGCCAAATCTAGGGGGGGCACTGGGGTGGGGTGGGCTGTGCACCCCCTGATTTTAGTTGCTCCCCTGCTAGGTCTCTGAGAGTGGATCCACTGATCCATGAGCCAGTCTGATGCAGACAGTTGATGTAAGGGGGTACTCTGAGGACCATCCATGTAAGGGGGCACTCTGATGGGGACACCTGATGTAAGGGGGCCTTGATTGGGCTGATTTAAGGGGGCACTCTAAGGACAATCCATATAAAGGGGGCACTCTTGATGGGGACACCTGATGTAAGAGGGGCACTTTTGATGGGGACACCTGATGTAAGGGGGGGCACTCTGATGGGAACACCTGATGTAAGAGGGGCACTGTTGATGGGGACACCTGATGTAAGGGGGCAATCTGATAGGGACACCTGATGTAAGGGGGCAATCTGATAGGGACACCTGATGTAAGGGGGCAATCTGATAGGGACACCTGATGTAAGAGGGGCACTTTTGATGGGGACACCTGATGTAAGGGGGCAATTTGATAGGGACACCTGATGTAAGGGGGCAATCTGATGGGGACACCTGATGTAAGAGAGGCACTGTTGATGGGGACACCTGATGTAAGAGGGGCACTGTTGATGGGGACACCTGATGTAAGAGGGGCACTGTTGATGGGGACACCTGATGTAAGGGGGGCACTCTGATGGGGACACCTGATGTAAGGGGGCAATCTGATGGGGACACCTGATGTAAGAGGGGCACTGTTGATGGGAACACCTGCTGTAAGAGGGGCACTGTTGATGGGGACACCTGATGTAAGGGGCGGAGCACTCTGATGGGGACATCTCATGTTAGGGATGCACTCTGATGGGGACATCTCATGTAAGAGGGGCACTGTTAATGGGTACATTACATTATATTATATGGATGAGCGAGTTTGGGGTGGAGGACCTTGACTGGCCTGTACAGAGTCATGACCTCAACCCGATAGAACACCTTTGTAACGAATTAGAGTAGAGACTGCGAGCCAGGCCTTCTCCTCCAACATCGCTGCCTGACCTCACAAATGCTCTTCTGGAAGAATGGTCAAACATTCCCATAGACATACTCCAAAACCTTGTGGACAGCCTTCCCAGAAGAGTTGAAGCTGTTATAGCTGCAAAGGGTGGGCCAACTCAATATTGAGTCCTATAGACTAAGACTGGGATGCCATTAAAGTTCATGTAAAGGCAGGCGTCCCAATACTTTTGGTAATATATCATACATAATTCTACACACTCACATACATATAACCTCTTCAAAAACCACAAATTCATCGTACCTTGCTTGGCTGTCTATCTAACCTAGGTAAACGCTGTTGGTGCAAGGCAGATGGTAGAGGTAGGTAGGCGGAGTGCCAGGGATTCAGGTGCAGAAATAGATACAGCATTCCCTTCATCCTCTTCATGCTGGCCTGGGGGAGACTCTCTGGTGACTGCGCGAGGCGGGGGGGGGGGGGGGGCGGATGCAGTGAGTGGTGTGCGGGCAGCCAGGTCCAAAGCTTATTGCCGTGAGGTTTGTTTTCTTTTCCCCAGGCAGGGCCAGGACAAGGGGTGGGCAGGAGGGACGGCTGCCCTGGGCACTGTGGTATCATGTGAGCTGGGGGGGGGGGTTCCACAAGGAGATTGAGGGGGAGATAATTTGTGTTGAAAGGGGGAATTTGGTCGATGGCACGGGGTAAGTATTGTTCTAGGAGGGAACATGTGATGTGAGTGGTGATGTGATTTAGGGGGATTTGTGTTGATAGGGGGTTTGAGGGGGAGAAGATTTGTGCTAGGAGGGGGTATTTGGGGGAAATTTGTGCTGGGAGGGGGAGATTTGAAGTGTGGGGAGGAGGATGTGTAATAGAAGGGGAAATTTTAGGGGAAGAGGATTTGTGCTGGGAAGGGTGATTTTTTTTTTCTTGGGTGGGGGGGCATTTGAGGCATGGGCGGGGGGGGACAAAGATTTGTTCTGAGAGGGGGAATTTTGGCAGGGGGTGGATTTGTACTGGGAGGAAGGGGGATTTATATCTAGGGGTAAGCATGCAGATTAGTGCTCAGTGTTTTTGTGGGTGTTTTTTGCTAACGCATAATGCTCATACTTCTTGGGGGAGAGGCGCAGATTGGCATGTTCGCCCTGGGCACTAGATGACCTTGTCCCGGCACTGTCCCCAGGTAACGGGGACAAATGCTAACCATACCCTGACAGCCACTCTACTACAATGGGCGGTAGTGGGGAAGTTAAAACTAGACATGTGTGGTCCGTTTCGTTTCCGAATTAAAATTCGGACAAATTTTCGTTATTCGGATGTATCTGAATTTCCGAATAGATCCGAATTTAAACGAATCCGAAATAACGAAAAAAAGAAAATTCAACGAAATTCGAATTTGAATCGTTTTCGAATACTTTTCTAATTCGAATAGTTTTCAAATTCAAAAACTTTTCGAATTCAAATAGTTTTCCAGTTTCCAAAGAGAATAAAATAGAATAGAAAATAAAGGAATAGCATAGAAAAAAAAAAAATATATATATATAGATATATATAGATATATATACATATCTATATATATCTATATATAGATATAGATATATATCTATATCTATATATAGATATATATAGATATATAGATATATATATATATATATATATAGATAGATATATATACATATCTATATATATATATATAGATAGATATATATATATATATATATATCTATATATATATAGATATATATATATATCTATATATAGATACATACGTATCTATATATATATATATATATCTATATATATCTATATAGATATATATAGATATATATATCTATATATATATCTATATATATAGATATATATATATCTATATATATGGATATATAAATATATAGATATGTATATATCTATATATCTATATAGATATATGTATATATCTATATATATATCAATTTTTTTTCTATGCTATTCCTTTTTATTTTCTATTCTATTTGATTCTTTTTGGAAATTGGAAAACTATTCAAATTCGAAAACTATTTGAAGTTGATTCAAAAACTTTTTGATATTGATTCGAAAATGAATAAACAAAACGAATTCCGAAAACCAATAAACTAATTTATATAAATAACGAATTGAAACAAAACAATTTTTTTTGTTCTGCACATGTCTAGATAAAACTACAAACTTGGTGCAGAGAGGAGGTTGTAAATCTTTTAAACTTTCCAGATCCTGCACCTGTACATCCCCACAAGGCTTTCTTTTGCCAACTCTGTCTTGCAAAAATAATTTTATTAAAACTAAAACAAAAAATGTAAAAAAAATATCAAATTTTAATTAAAATTTAAGATAAACATTTTTTAAAATACGCTTTGTTTTTAGTTTGACCAAAAGTTTTCTTGTTAAAAAAAAAAAAAAAATGCAAACTCATTCCATGTTTTGTCCCATTTTCTAGTAGTAGTAACATTTCTAGCGCAAAGCACAGCAAAGATATTTAATATTGAAGTAAAGGCCTTTAGGAGAGGGAAGAGTTAATTAGGGCTGATCAGGGTGAACTAACGATTAACAAGGGGTTAAAAAAAACACTGCAAGCTTCATTTAAAGTTCGAGTAAGTGCATCTATAAAACCGTTTCATTTCCGGCACGTGCCGAAAATGTAACACTCCCATTGGTTGTGCTTTCAACCAAACTGTCAAACCATCCAATGGCTGGTGTCATAGCTGATCACATGTGCAGCATCATGGCAGTTGTAGATTAACCACTTGCCACCCACCCCGCTGTCAAATGACGGCGTCCCAAAACGGCCGCTATCGCAGCCGCACCATGTTGCTAGGATACGGCACGGCCTCGATCTCTGTAAAGAGCCACGGCCGCGGCTCTTTAACCATGTGATTGGCTGTGTCCAATCACAGCCGGTCACATGTAAACACGGAGATGCCAGTAATCGGCGCTCCTCGCCTCACACTGACAGAGTGTGTGGTGAGGAGAGCCGATCAGCGGCATCTCCTTGCAGAGGACATCTGGATATGTAATCAGGGCACTGATCATCAGTGCCCTGATTACAATAAAGACCCCACAGTGCCAGCAATGTGTGCCCACCAGTGCCAGCAATCAGTGTCCACAAGTGCCACCTATCAGTGCCTATTAGTGATGCCAGTCAGCGCTGGCTATCAGTGCTGCCCATCAATGCCCACCACTGCTGCCCATCAATGCCCATCAGTGCCACCCATCAATGCATATCCGTACCACATATCAGTGCCCACCAGTGCCACCCATCAGTGCCGCCTATCAGTGCTCACTAGTGCCACAGATCGGGGTCACGCCATGTCCAAGCAAAACGGCGCGGTCGCTGCGCTGCATGCCCCCGGGGGCGCGCGAGAGCAGTCGTTCTGGGAGGCCGTCATATGACGGTGGGCAGGCGGCAAGTGGTTAAAGTAGCACCTTAGATTGTGAGCTCCTCGAGGGCAGGGACTGATGTGGATGTACAATATTTATGTAAAGTGCTGCGTAAATTGACGGCGCTATAAAAGTTCCTGTAATAAAATAAGAAGCGCAGTGCTGCATGCCAAAAAATGCCCTGGGGTAAAATCTTCCGGAGCTGAAGTGGATAACACCCGTTTGCCTCTTTCCTTTCATACAGCCCTGTTATCCCATACAGTCCTGTTATCCCATATAGTCCTGTTATCCCATATAGTCCTGTTATCCCATATAGTCCTGTTATCCCATACAGCCCTGTTATCCCATACAGCCCTGTTATCCAGGCAGACCTGATGCTGGGGAAAAGCATTGCAAAGGCCTGTGCATTGTACCCATGACGCACTGATCGCAGGTGCAATGCTCTGTGGGCTTCATCGCATAAATCAACACCTTGATCAGGAGATTCATGTTGCTGCATTTATTACTTTTTTTTTTTTTTTTTTTTTTGCAAACCTAACCTTTAAGACGGAATATTTTGATTCTTATTCAAGCCCAGCAGTTTTGTTTAAAGTGTAAGTGTCACTTACACTTTAAACGAAACTGCTGGGCTTGAATAAGAATCAAAATATTCTGTCTTAAAGGTTAGGTTCACTTACACTTTAAATGAAACTGCCCATCGTTTTCAGCCAAGGAAGCTGCTAGCTTTGCCTCTGTTTAACCCCTTCAATACCGGGCACTTTCACCCCCTTCCTGCCCAGGCCAAATTTCAGCTTTCACCGCTGTCACACTTTGAATGACAATTGCGCGGTCATGCTATACTGTAACCATGTGAAATTTTTATCATTTTCCTCGCACAAATAGAGTTTTCTTTTAGTGGTATTTATGGTATTTAATCACTGACAGAGTGTGAGGAGAGCCGATCAGGGGCATCTCCTCACAGGGGTCAGCTATACATGTAATCAGGGCACTGATCATCAGTGCCCTGATTACAATTAAATGCCAGCAATGGCACTGCCAGCAATCAATGCCAACCAGGGCCCACAAGTGCCAGCAATCACTGCCCACAAGTACCACCAATCAGTGGCCATCAGTGATGCCAGTCAGTGCTGGCTATCATCAGTGCTCATCACTGCTGCCCATCATTGTGCCCACCAGTGCTGCCTATATGTGTCCACCAGTGCCGCCTATCTGTGCCCACCAGTGAAGGAGAAATTTACAAAATTTACTGACAGAAACTAAGAAAAACGATATTTTTTTCAAAATTTTTGGTCTTTTTTTTCTGTGCCCAGTGCCACCCATAAGTGCTGCCTATCAGTGCTCATCAGTGCCCCCTATCAGTGCTCATCATTGCCCATAAGTGCCACCTCATCAGTGCCCATCAGTGCAGCCTATCAGTGCCCATCAGTGAAGGAGAAACATTACTTATTTACAAAATTTACTGACAGAAACTAAGAAAAACTTAATTTTTAAAAAAATTTTTGGTCTTTTTTTTTTTTTAGGAAAAAATAAAAAACCCAGGAGTGATTAAATACCACCAAAAGAAAACTATTTGTGTGTAGAAAAATATAAAAATTTCACATGGTTACAGTGTTGCATGACAGTGCAATTGTCATTCAAAGTGTGACAGCACTGAAATTTGGCCTTGGCAGGAAGGGGGTGTAAGTGCCCGGCATTGAAGTGGTTAACAAGGCTCTACCATTGTATGAAGCCGCGTATCCCAATAGGGGGGTACCTGATAAGTTTGAAAAGGTGTGGATTGGTTGGATAAAAAACAGCTCAACAGCATCAGATTAACTGCCCCCTGGTGGATGGTTGTGATATGTGGCAAGCAGTGAGGCTTGTGTAAGCCTGGATGGGCACCTAGAATTTCCTCTAGTACAGCAGGGAGGGGATATTGTACTCCAATGAATATGTATTGTGTGTACCCCCTTTATTTCCTTGCTGTGATTTTTTTTCTCTCGAAGGATCTCTGACGTTTTCTTTTGTTTGGTGCGGGAGCTGCATTGTACACTGGTGCTGGTAAATTGTAGTGCTGAATGTTTACTATCTTTCAAGTTTGTATTCTTCTTTTTTTATGTGAAAAACCTGTAATAAAAATAATAATTAAAAAAAAAAAAAAAAAAGTCGCAGTGACTTCAAAGTAGTTCATGCACTACTTTGGTCCGACTTTCATGCAACTTGAGCGCCATAGACTTCAATGTCAACCCTCAGAAGTTGCACGAAAATCAGACCTGAATGTTATACAATCCAACTTGTGTGTAATAGTTGTCCATTATCACTGGTCAAAGCCAAATCGTATCCAAGTTGCCCCCATCCAAAGTTGCATCAAAGTGGCACCAAAGTTGGTGCCACTGTTTCATCACATATGGCGACCCATCACATTTTGCTACCCATTGGAGTGCGCATGCGCGACATCGCCATATGCGTTCCAACACTGTTGTAAGACCACTTTGCCACGGGGCCCCTGGCGGGCACGCTTCGCTCGCCACCCTTCGGGCACGGCCTCGCTTCGCTCGGCATAATTATAATCTACCTCTATCTCCACTTGGATGAGGGGGCTTGAAGGGGGGTGTGGCCACAAAAATCTGCACATGCGCAGATCGCCACAGTGTTGGAATGCATATGGCGGCGTCGCGCATGCGAAGTCCAGCGGGTAGCCAAATGTGATGGGTTGCCATATGTGACGAAACACCACTTTGGAACTTTGGAGTAGTATGAAGTGTGAATGGAGCCTTACTGGGGATCTAGTTGTTTTTATTCCTTGCTTAGTAGGAAATGAACATACAATGAGATCCCCTGTCACTGAACACAGCTCTGTGTTGTTTACATTCACAGATCTGTGCTCGGGAAAGCTCATCGGGTTTTGACGGTCGATCATTTTCTTGGGACCCGGTGATCGGCATGTGGCGTGATGAATCTTAGCACAGCCAGGCCCGGTGAGCACGTGTGCGCCCGCCCCCTGTCCGAGCACCCGTACTGGGTACGTGATCCAGTGCAGGGAGGCCGCTTTGCCGCCGTACATCCTCATGATGTGATCGGCAAGCGGTTATAAGTGAGCCGTAACAAGATGTACAATACATGGCTAAGTTTACACTAACTTCAAAAGTAGGCGTTTTTCAAGCTCCAAAAACGCCTGTCAAAACTGTGTGCACTGCAGCGTACAGTGTTGTTCACATGATCAGGTTAGCAGGGGTGGCCCATCCATTGTGGGCACACAGGTACCGCCTCCCCTGTCCACCACGGCCGACCCTCTCTAGCCATGCGCCCGGCTCCTTTGAATTCCAGTGGCGGGGGGGGGGGGGGGGGTTGTATTTGAAGCTCCTGATTAGAGCCATAGGCTCTAATAGGCTTCAAAATAGGGTGTGCATCAGGGTGCAGAGCATTGCGTCTGGAGCCCACCCAGTTGTGTTGCAACAGAGAATGAATATTCGCTGTTGCAACACTGATCCTCCTCCCGGCCAATCGGGAAGCGGGTCTGATACCCGTCACCGGAATGGCTGACAGGACAGGTGATCCTATTGGACACCTAGGAGGAGGGGGCTGTGTAAGGTATTTACTGGCAGAAAAAAAAAATATTTTACTATCCAAAGTAAAAACAACAACAACAAGGGCAGAAGATTTAATAGTTGGAAAGATGAAAAAATGACCAAAGGTTCGCTTTAAAGTGAGCTTGTCCCATTTGAGTGCGATTTTCAGAATCAGATTGCATGGGAGTGAACACTAATGAGATCTGATTCTGGTGCACCAAAAAAAAAAAAAAAAAAGGGTCCTGCACGATTTTGATGTGGATTCAGTGCGATTTGAGCCATACAGAAGAATGGCCCAAATCGCACTGCTGAAGAATCGCATGTGATTCCCGCACCGCATCAGTGTGAACCAGCACTGAGGCAAGTTCAGCCCTGCAGAGTGGCACAGCCCAGAAATGACAAATATACAGTCATGCTCCCATTGCTGAGTAATCAGCAGTGGAAAATCACCTGCCTGCCTGCCTGCCTAGAGTCGGTTGCTGTGCATGTTTCTCTGGCCCTGGGTGCCTCTTAGAACCGGTCCACACTGGTGCGATACAGAAACCCTGCAAATCCACTGCGGGTTCCCGCATCGCACCCGACTCGCACGTCCGTTCACACGGCCTAATGCGAACTGCTGGGAGTGTTAATGACACCCGCATTTCAGCTCGCATATAGCACTACGAACTGATAGCTCGGACATGAATCGGATCGCGTGTGAACACCCATGCGATCTGATTCTGGTGGGAACCAAAAAAAAAAAAAGGGTCCTGTGCGTGTTTAGTCCAAATGCGATTTTTTTTAAAAAATACGCTTTCACTCTTTGCCCTGAAAAAGCAAGCTGACAGGGTCTCTTTAACCACTTAAGCCCTGGAAGATTTTACCCCCTTCCTGACCATTCGGCACTGCGTCGCTTTAACTGACAATTGCGCGGTCGTGTGACGCTGTACCCAAACAAAATTGACGTCCTTTTTTTCCCACAAATAGAGCTTTCTTTTGGTGGTATTTGATCACCTCTGCGGTTTTTATTTTTTGCGCTATAAACAAAAAAAAGGTGACAATTTTGGAAAAAAAAGCAATATTTTTTACTTTTTGCTATAATAAATATCCCTATAATATATATATATATATATATATATATATATATAGATATATATATATAAAATGTCCTCAGTTTAGGCCGATATGTATTCTTCTACATATTTTTGGTTAAAAAAATTCACAATAAGCGTATATTGATTGGTTTGCGCAAAAGTTATCGCGTCTACAAAATAGGGGATCGTTTTTTGGCATTTTTATTATTATTTTATCTTTTTTATTATTAATGGCGGCGATCTGCGATTTTCAACACGGCAGAATGGGGAAATGCCTTGTTTACATAATCATCTCCCCGTTCTGCCGCTCTGTGACACGATTGAGGGAAATCGAGTCCGTGGGACCCACGGGCACGGTCGCGGAGCATGCAGCAGGCCCCGTCGGCGGCGCCCACAATGCCGCATCTTAAAGGGGACGTACCATTGTGCCGGCGTATATCGTCGTGCGCTGGTCGGCAACTGGTTAAGCATCCTTTAAGAAAAGTATTTCTATCTAGGTGCACACTGAGTGCACCTAGAAAACAATAGGCTGCTATGATGACCCATATGTCTTTGTAGATAAACAAAGCCATGTGCTCACAATTGTGAAAATGACTGGAAGTGTCTAGCTTTGTTTATAAACAAGGATATCTCTTTTTTTTAACCACTTGCCTACTGGGCACTTAAACCCCCTTCCTGACCAGACCAATTTTCAGCTTTTAGTGCTCTCACACTTTGAATGACAATTACTCAGTCATGTAATACTGTACCCAAATTAATTTTTTGTCCTTTTTTTTCCATACAAATAGAGCTTTCTCTTGGTGGTATTTGATCACCTCTGCGTTTTTTATTTTTTGCGCTATAAATAAAAAAAGACCGAAAATTTTGAAAAAAAAAAAAACACATTTTTCTTAGTTTCTGTGATAAAATTTTGCAAATTATTAATTTTTCTTCATAAGTTTTGGACACAATTTATACTGCTACATATCTTTGGTAAAAATAACCCAAATTAGTGGATATTATTTGGTCTTTGTGAAAGTTATACAGTCTACAAGCTGTGGTGCAAATTATAAAAAATTGATCACACCTGATGTACTGGCGGCCTATCTCATTTCTTGCGACCCGAACAAGTCAGGAAAGTACAAATACCCCCCAAATTACCCCTTTTTTGAAAGTAGACATTCCAAGGTATTTAGTAAGATGCATGGGGAGGTTTTTGATGTTGTCATTTTTTCCCACAATTCTTTGCAAAATTAAGATTTTTTTTTTCCACAAAATTGTCATTGTAGTAGGTTATTTCTCTCACATGGCATGTATATACCACAAATGACGCCCCAAAATACATTCTGCTACTCCTCCTGAGTATTACGATACCACATGTGTGTGACGTTTTCACAGCCTGGCCACATAGAGAGGCCCAACATGCATGGAGCACCATCAGGTGTTCTCGGAGCATAAATTACACATCTAACTTGTTGACTACCTATTACGCTTTTGAAGTCCCTGGAGCACCAGGACAATGACACGTGACACTGACGTGGCACCGATGACAGATGGCACTGATACGTGGCACTGATGACAGATGCACCGATACGTGGCACTGATGACAGATGACACTAATACGTGGCACTGATGACAGATGACACTAATACGTGGCACTGATGACAGATGGCACTAATACGTGGTACTGATGACAGTTGGCACTAATATGTGGCACTGATGACACGTGACACTGATGTGGCATGGATGACAGATGGCACTAATACGTGG
The DNA here is from genome assembly GCF_042186555.1 of Aquarana catesbeiana. Lineage (NCBI taxonomy): Eukaryota > Metazoa > Chordata > Amphibia > Anura > Ranidae > Aquarana > Aquarana catesbeiana. The sequence continues at coordinate 683,241,336 of NC_133326.1, forward strand.
CACTGATGACAGATGGCACTAATACGTGGCACTGATGACAGATGGCACTAATACGTGGCACTGATGACAGATGGCACTAATGCATGGCACTGATGACAGATGACACTAATACGTGACACTGATGACATGTGACACTGATGGGGCACTAATGACAGATGGCACTGATACGTGGCACTAATGACACGTGACACTGATAACAGATGGCACATAACACTGACAGGTGGCACTGATGACAGATGGCACTGATACATGGCACTGATGACACTTGACACTGATAACAGATGGCACGTGACACTGACAAGTGGCACTGGGGGCAGGTGGCACTGACAGGTGGCACTGGGAACAGATGGCACTGATAGGTGGCACTGGGTACAGATCGCACTGTGGGCATGTGTGTGTTTGTGTTCACAGGTCCCTGCAGGTCGCTCTCCCTCCTCACACACGGTCTCTGTGTGAGGAGGGAGAGCTGGCGATGAGAGATGATCTCATATGTTTACATATGAGATCATCTCTCATTGGACACTCCGATCCAGTGCTAAATGGCCGCTGTGATTGGCCATTTAGCACGATCTGTGATTGTGGGACACGGCCAACACAGATTTCCCCCGTTGCATGCCCGCGGCGGCACGCAGGGGGGGATGTAAACAGGAGGATGTCCAGGGATGCCCTCCCGGCAATTGGGCGCTGCGCTGTAGCCGTCTTTCGGCTATAGCGCGGGCGCCAGGTGGTTAAAGCTAATCTTGCCTAGGAGTGCCACACGACAAAACTAGAAGCTAATTTCAACTAAATATTTTTATGGATAAATCATGGTTGGCAAAATTGCCCGCTCACCCTGCTGAGAATTGTACAGATTGTTGTTTTGGATGTATGTCTTTTTTTTTTTTTTTTTTTTATGACTGCTTTTCTGTATTTTAAGTTCTCATGCACACTGGACGTTATAATGTTATAAAAACGCCAGTAGCTTTGCAGTGAGTTTTTCAACGTTTTTGCAATAGCATTTTTATGGGTTTTTTTTTTTTCCAATGGGATCAAAAACGGTAAAAACCGCTGGTGAGCCTCATTGTTGAGCATTTTTTAGGCTTTTTTTGAGCGTTTTTAAGTGTTTTTTAGGCTTTTTTTTTTACAGCTGAAAAACTCCTCTTAGAACCCACTTGTTTTGTTTTGTTTTTTACAGCCAAAAAACAGTTTATGACAGCCTTTGTGTGCATGGACACATAGCATAACATGCCGGACAGTTTATTGACTGTAGAAAAAAAAAAAAACGTCTGAAGCCAAAAACAGCAGCTGTAAAAACGTCCAAAAATGTCCAGTGTGCATGAGGCCTGAAAATAACCAGATTAAACAATGATCCTGTTGGCATTATATAAATCCTGTATAATAATAATAATAATCGCACAGAAAAAAACGGTGGTTCTTGTCTTGTCTATAAGCACAGGCCTACTATGCTTGAACATGGTGAACAAATGGTTTTGTAGATAAAACAAGACCCTGTCCTCACAATTGTTAGAAATGACTGGGAATGATGTGGCTTTGTTTATAAACAAAGCTATATCATGCCGTGACATTTTATGTTTTTTAGAGATAATCTTTCCTAGTAGTGGCGTATAACAAAACCTAGAGGCTAATTTCAACTAAATATTGTTCTGATGGCTAAATCTTGTTTTGACAAATTTGCCTATTCACCCTTCTGATCACAAAACTGATAAATAAAAGATGATTCTTGTACCTGGCATCTAAAAACACAGGCCCGTTATGTTTAGAAAGAACCGGGCTGACATGGTGACCACCTGACCTTTGGGATAAACAAAGCCATGTGATCATAACTGTGGAAATGACTGGGTGTAACAGGGCTTTGTTTATAAACAAAGCTTTAACATTGAGCGATTCGTTTTTTTTTTTTTTTTTCTTAAAGCTAAACTCGTCTAGTGGGTGTAGCATAATAAAACTAGCAGCTAATTACAACAAAATATTGTTCTTCTAGCTAAATCAAGTTTGGGAAAATCACCTGTTCACCCTGCTGATAATCGTAAAGATAAAAGCCGGTGTTCTGCCGAAATAGCCAGAATCTCCAACCACGTCACTCCCGGTGCGGCCGAGTCACCACTGTGCATGCACAGATTGTCAGAGGTCAAGGAAAATGATAGCTCACCACCATGTTGGTACACCTAAAACATTTCTGATTCCCCGTCCTTTTCGTAAACTCATCGTACACATCGGCTGCTCACTGGGGAAGACCCTTTCATAGAACTATAGAGGAAGATCCGCTGCTCCCAAGTTTACCAATTGGAGGAGAAAACAGAAATGTTTTGCGTGTACTAACATGGCGGTTACACCTAAAACATTTACAGTATCTCACAGAAGTGAGTACACCCCTCACATTTTTTTAAATATTTTATTCTATCTTTTCATGTGACAACACTGAAGAAATTTCACTTTTCTACAATGTAAAGTAGTGAGTGTACAGCTTGTATAACAGTGTAAATTTGCTGCCCCCTCAAAATAACTCAACACACAGCTATTAATGTCTAAACCGCTGGCAACAAAAGTGAGTACACCTCTAAGTGCAAATGTCCAAATAGGGCCCAAAGTGTCAATATTTTGTGTGGCCACCATTATTTTTCAGCACTGCCTTAACCCTCTTGGGCATGGAGTTCACCAGAGCTTCACAGGTTACCACTGGAGTCCTCTTCCACTCCTCCATGACGACATCACAGAGCTGGTGGATGTTAGAGACCTTGCGCTCCTCCACCTTCCATTTGAGGAGGCCCCACAGATGCTCAATAGGGTTTAGGTCTGGAGACATGTTTGGCGAGTCCATCACCTTTACCCTCAGATTCTTTAGCAGGGCAGTGGTCGCCTTGGAGGTGTGTTTGGGGTTGTTATCATGTTGGAATACTGCCCTCCGGTCAAGTCTCCGAAGGGAGGGGATCATGCTCTGCTTCAGTATGTCACAGTACATGTTGGCATTCATGGTTCTCTCAATGAACTGTAGCTCCACAGTGCTGGCGGCACTCATGCAGCCCCAGACCATGACACTCCCACCACCATGCTTGACTGTAGCAAAGACACACTTGTCTTCCTAACCAGGTTGCCACCACACATGCTTGCCACCACCTGAACCAAATACGTTTATCTTGGACTCATCAGACCACAGGACATGGTTCCAGTAATCCGTGGCCTTAGTCTGCTTGTCTTCAGCAAACTGTTTGCAGGCTTTCTTGTGCATCATCTTTAGAAGAGGCTTCCTTCTGGGACGACAGCCATGCAGACCAATTTGATGCAGTGTGCGGTGTATGGTCTGAGCACTGACAGGCTGACCCCCCACCCCTTCAACCTCTGCAGCAATGCTGGCAGCACTCATACATCTATTTCCCAAAGACAACCTCTGGATATGACGCTGAACACGTGCACTCAACTTGTTTGGTGGACCATGGCGAGGCCTGTTCTGAGTGGAACCTGTCCTGTTAAAACACTGTATGGTCTTGGCCACTGTGCTGCAGCTCAGTTTTAGGGTCTGGGCAATCTTCTTATAGCCTAGGCCATCTTTATGTAGAGCAACAATTCTTTTTTTCAGATCCTCAGAGAGTTCTTTGCCATGAGGTTCCATGTTGAACTTCCAGTGACCAGTATGAGAGAGTGAGAGCGATAACACCAAATTTAACACACCTGCTCCCCATTCACACCTGAGACCTTGTAACACTAACGAGTCACATGACAGCAGGGAGGGAAAATGGCTAGTTGGGCCTATTTTGGACATTTTCACTTAGGGGTGTACTCACTTTTGTTGTCAGCGGTTTAGACATTAATGGCTGTGTGTTGAGTTATTTTGAGGGGACAGCAAATGTACTCTGTTATACAAGCTGTACACTCACTACTTTACATTGTAGCAAAGTGTCATTTCTTCAGGGTTGTCACATGAAAAGATATAATAAAATATTTACAAAAATGTGAGGGGTGTACTCACTTTTGTGAGGTACTGTAAATGTTTTAGGTGTACCGCCATGTTAGTACACCCAAAACATTTCTGTTTTCCCCTCCTATTGGTAAACTCGGGAGCAGCTGATCTTCCTCTCTAGTTCTATGAAAGGGTCTTTGCTGACAGGCCGCCATGTTGTAATAAAATTTCAGTGAGCGGCTGCTGTTTACCCGAATATACGAATAGGACGGGGAATAAGAAAGGTACCAACATAGCGGTGCTCTATAATTTTCCTCGACCTCTGACGACCTGCACACGCGCAGCGTTGACGTCACGCCAGCTGATCCTGACTCGGCCGCACTGGAAGTGACGTGGTTGGGGATTTTGGCTATTTCGGCAGAAAACCTGTTCTTCCCTCAGCATTTATAAGCACAGGGGTACTATGCTTAGAAATAGGCTGAAATTGTGAGCACATGGCTTTGTAGATAAACAAAGCCTTGTGCTCACAATATATTAAAAATGACTGGGTATGAGGTGACATTTTTTTTATACGCAAAGCAATCCTATGCATTAACAGGGAAGATTTTCTCTTTTTTTTTTAAAGCTAATCTTGCATAGTAGTGCAACACAATAAAACCAAAAGCTATTTGCAACTAAATATTGTTTTTTGGCTAAATCGTGTTCGGCAAATTTTCCTGTTCACCCTGGTGATAACTGTACCAAAAAAAGCTGATCCTTGCCCCTGGCATCTTTCAGCACAGCCCTACAGGCGATCCCCCGTGGGAGACGGACAGGAAGGCGGCAGTCAGAGGCCTCCTTACCTTAGGAGGCAGATAGTAGGGCGGCTGCTCCTCACTCCGGGGCCATTGCTTCTACTCCCGGACGAACAGGAAGTGGGTCCTAAGGCTCCCTGGCCAATCGAATCTCAGGACTCGCTTCCTGATTGGCCGGGAGGAGAATCAGGAAGACAATAGCGAATATTACATCGCTATTGTCACACAACTGGGTGGGCTCAGGGCGCAGTGCTCTGCACCCCAAACCCACCCTTCTTTGAAGCCATCTAGAGTCATGTGCTTCAAAAAGAAAAAAACCCCATTGGAATCCATGCGTCCGGTGCCCTGAATGTAGATTAGGGGCCGGAAACATGGATTGGGGGGGCAACACCCCTGTGCCCCGTATGGATGGGCCGCCGCTGCTCTTGTCACTCCTGCTGTCATCCGTATCTCTGTCACCGCTCGTTACCGACTCTTGGCTTGTTTCTTGACTACGCTTCTGCTTGATCCCAAACTAATGCCGCGTACACACGAGCGAACTGTCCGACAGAAAAAGTCAGTCTGAAGCTTTTCAACGTCTATTCCAATCATGTGTAGGCCTCATCGGACTTTTTTTTTCGAAAAATCTGACGGACCTAGAAATGGAACATGTTCTAAATCTTTCCGAAGGACCCAATTCCTATCGGGAAAACCGATCGCCTGTATGCTGGTCCGACGGACCAAAAACGACGCATGCTCTGAAGGAAGTACGAGACGGAAGCTATTGGCTACTGGCTATTGAATTTCCTTTTTCTAGTCCCGTCGTAAGTGCTGTACGTCACCGCGTTCTGGACGGTCGGACTTTGGTCGGACTTTGGGTTGACCGTGTGTAGGCAAGACCGCTTGAATGGCATTCCGTCAGAGTTACATTGGAGAAACCATCGGAGTTTTATTACGACCACTTGTTGCCGACCTTTGACTTGTTTACTGAGTAAGCAAAAAGTGAAATTTTGTGCAGCGCTCAAAATATGGAAATACATTTGTATACAAACTAATGTACATTGTGCAATGACCACAAAAACTAATAATAATGAAAATGAGATGTGAAATTCACACCCAAACTAAAGTCCATGTGCCATCATACAAAAGTTGTTTTAAAACATAAACATAGCGGTCTTTAAATAAACGGTGAAAACAAATTGTGTAACTAGAAGTGGGATTTCACGTGACATCAGTGTTGAGGTGAGGACACAGACAATAGAACCACCACCGGTTAGTGAGGGGCCTTACCAGAGTGAGAGGGTTCAAATGGGCATATGCTCAACAAGGCTTATGGTGCAACCACCAAAATATGGGACCTCCACGTCTGGGTTCCAGATCAAGTTGTAAGGCAATCCAATTGGTCAAGAGATGTCACCAAGAAGCGGTCTTCAGAAGCAGCCAACTTGTCAGACCAAATCTTCTCAAGTGTTCAAAATCGCATGACCAAAAAAGAAAACACTCCACATAGTTTGAATCCGTATAAACGTAACATTTATTGAAAGAAAATTGGAAACACTCACATTTAGAAAGTGGATCAAGTGCTTAAAATTGAAGTTTGTGGGTAACGCAATGACATCAGCAGGGCTCGTCATTCTTTACTGAGTAAGCTTCTGTTTGATCCCAACCTGCTACATCTGCTACTCGCCCCTGGCTTGCTCACCCCCTGGTCGGGTGATTCTGAGGACCACGCCCTGGTACTAACACCCAGCAAAACCCATCTCCACCATCCGGAGCTCTGGTGAATACTGGTTAGTGCTTAGACTCCGTACCTCGGAGGAGCACGGATCATCCAGCTGGGTGACCTGCATGCTGCAATTATCCAGCTGGTCAGTGGAAGCCCCTCTTCTGCTATAGCTACTGGTCTCCAAGCCTGATCCCAACTGTGACAACTATGCTTAGAAATAGGCTGTTATGCCGCGTACACACAATCGGAATTTCCGTCAGAAAAAACTTGGATGGTTTTTCCGATGGAATTCCGCTCAAGCTTGCCTTGCATACACGGTCACACAAAAGTTCTCTGAACTTCCGATCGTCAAGAACGCGGTGAAGTACAACACTACGACGAGCTGAGAAAATGAAGTTCAATGCTTCCAAGCATGCGTCAAAATTATTTCCGAGCATGCGTGATATTTTGCGTGTTTTTTTTTGTTTTTTTTTACAGACGAACGCAGGCAGCCCTCGATTGCAGTGTGGAGAGGTAGAACGGGGAGATGCCTATATAAACAAGGCATTTCCCCGTTCAGCCTTGTGTCATGACAGAGATCTACTGTTCCCTGTCATCGGGAGCAGTGATCGCTGTCATGTCCTAGGTAGCCCATCCCCCCACAGTTAGAATCACTCCCTAGGACACACGTAACCCCTTGATCGCCCCCTAATGGTTAACCCCTTCCCTGCCAGTGTCATTTACACAGTAATCAGTGCATTTTTTTTTAGCACTGATCGCTGTATAAATGACAATGGTCTCAAAATAGTGTCAAAAGTGTCCGATGTGTCCGCCATAATGTCGCAGTCACGATAAAAATCGCAGATCGCTACCATTACTAATAAAAAAAAAAATAATAATAAAAATGCCATAAAACTATCCCCTATTTTGTAGACGCTATAACTTTTTCGCAAACCAATCAATATACGCTTATTACGATTTTTTTTTTTTTTTACCAAAAATATCGGCCGGAACTGAGGATATTTATTATAGCAAAAGTAAAAAATATTGCTTTTTTCTTTCAAAATTGTCGCTTTTTTTGTTTATAGCGCAAAAAATAAAAACCGCAGAGGTGATCAAACCACCAAAAGAAAGCTCTATTTGTGGGGAAAAAAGAACGTCAATTTTGTTTGGGTACAACGTCGTCTGTCTGCGCAATTGTCAGTTAAAGCGACGCAGTGCCGAATCGCAAAAAGTGCTCTGGTCAGGGAAGGGGTTAAAATCATCCGGGGCTGAAGTGGTTAAAGTCACTACTAAAGTGATTGTAAAGCATCGTTTTTTTATTTTTTTAAATAACAAACATGTCATACTTACCTCCACTGTGCAGCTCGTTTTGCACAGAGTGGCCCCCGAACATCCTCTTCTGGGATCCCTCGGCGGCTCTCGCAGCTCCTCCCTGCATCAGATAACCCCCTAGGAGGAGAAGCGCTCTCCCGAGGGGGTTACCTCCCGAGTCCAGCATTTGCATCCACAGACATGAATGCCGGACTCGGCACCGACCCCTCCCCCCAGCAGCCGCGTCATTGGATTTGATTGACAGCAGCGGAAGCCAATGGCTGCCCTTCTTTCAATCTATCCAATCAAGAGCCCGGACCCCATGGAGAGAGGGACAGCGCATCGCTGCCGAGGAGATGATGGGGCTCAGGTAAGTAAAATAGGATGCATTAAGGTGAAAAAACACGAGGGTTTACAACACCTTTAAACTCTTGCTTATAAACAAAGCAATTTTACACAACAATAGGAACCGTTTTCTTTTTTTTAAAGCTAATCTTGCATAGTAAATATATATATAAGGCGAGTGCATCGCTAATAAAATAACAATATGACAAATTTTTCAAATTTGCAAGTGAAAAAATATGTAAAAGGGAAAACTAAGGCAGTCCCAGTGAAAAATTCAGTCCATGAATAAAGAAAAAACAAACATCCATCCATGTTAAATAACGGTGACAAATTGTAAAAAATCGCGAAAGATCCTCCAAAGAATTTGCATCCAACTCCACACCCAAGTAAGTTGCCTGCTTACCAGCTATCCGTGACTACTAAAAAGCAGTCACACCCAGCACAGGGAAATCAGTCTCCCCAAGACCCTTAAAGATGTCTGTCCACAGCTAGGACGATGCCACTCAGAAAATATAAAAGAAAAGTGCTTCCATAGTGCAGTACGTTTTAAAATCCACTATACTGTCGTGACGAAACACGTAGGGCGGAGCCTGCGACGGTGACGTCATCACGTTTTTCTCAAGAATTTGATGGGCAAACGGAACAGGAAGCGAACGGAAGCCTTAAGAGATGCCGCAGACCTCATTGATGAGATACATTGCTGTTATGCCTCTGATGCGTCATATATCTTGTAAGTGCAACCCACTTATTATATTAAATTGGATTTACTGCACTATGGAAGCACTTTCTTTTATATTTTCTGATTGGCATCCTTCCTAGCTGTGGTTCCAGACATCTTTAAGGGTCTTGGGGAGACCGATTTCCCTGTGCTGGATGAGACTGCTTTTTAGTAGTCACGGGTAGCTGGTAAGCAGGCAACTTACTCACTTGGGTGTGGAGCTGGATGCACATTCTTTGGAGGATCTTTCATGATTTTTTACAATTTGTCACCGTTATTTCACATGGATGGATGTTTGTTTTTTCTTTATTCATGGACTGATTTTTTTCACTGGGACTCTGCCTTAGTTTTCCCTTTTACATATTTTTTCACTTGCAAATTTGAAAAGTTTGTCATACTGTTATTTTATTAGCGCTGCACTCGCCTTATATATATATATATATATATATATATATATATATATATATATATATTTACTTGGCGTTCTTGTATTAGACTTTTTAGTGCTGGCAGCTTGTCACATTCACTATATTTCATATATAGTATAAATTCTTGCTTTTCTAGCGCAGCGTTAGCCCACCTGGGCTTCCCTTTTTTCACATAATCTTGCATTGTACAGGGCAATAAATATTCTTATAGGAAAATCATGTTCGACAAGTTTGCCTGTTGCTGATAGTCATGTAGAAAAAAGGCAGTCCTTGTCCTTGGCTATGCTTATTGGTCAATCTGGAACTGACAATTGTTTGCCATGGTCGCCCTAAAGGTGTACTTAGCATTACAGATGGTGACAACCATGGCACTTTATCCTTTAACCAGTTGCCGCCCGGCCACCGTCAAATGATGGCGGGGCGGTGCGGCTCTCGTTCTGGGTGGACGTCATATAACGGCGCCCAGAACGGCCACAATCGCGTGCATTTGGGGGTGTGCATTGCGGCGATTGGTGGTGCGGTGTGTCAGTCTGACACACCTCTACACCGATCTGACGGAGGCTCTTTACCATGTGATCAGCTGTGTCCAATCGCGACTGATCACAATGTAAACAGGAAGAGCTGTTGATTGGCTTTTCCTCACTCGGGTCTGACAGACATGAGTAGAGGAGAGCTGATCAGCGGCTCTCCTGACAGGGGGGGTCTGTGCTGATTATTCATCAGTGCAGCCCCCCTCGGATGCCCGCCCAGGACCACCTGGATGCTGCCAGGACCACCAGGGATGGCCACCGCACTGGACCACCAGGTATGCCACCCTAGACCACCAGGGAAACGCCAATCAGTGCCCAGGCAGCTGCCAATCAGTGCTCATCCCCAATGTCTGCCAGTGCCATCACTGATGCCCATCAGTGCCATCTACCAGTGCCATGTATCAGTGCCACCCTTAAGTACTCATCAGTGCAGCCTTTCAGTACCCATCAGTGTCGCTTATCAGTGCCCATCAGTGCCGCCTATCAATGCCCATCAGTGCTGCATATCAGTGCCACCCATCAGTGCCGCCTATCAATGCCCATCAGTGCTGCATATCAGTGCCACCCATCAGTGCCGCCTATCAGTGACCATCATCACTGCCTGCCAGTCCCATTAGTGATGCCCATCAGTGCCGCCTACCAATGCCATGTATCCGTGCCCAGCAGTGCCCATCAGTGCCGCCTATCAGTGCCCATCAGTGCTGCCTATCAGTGCCACCCTTAAGTACCCATCAGTGCAGCCTTTCAGTGCCCATCAGTGTCGCTTATCAGTGTCCACCAGTGCCACACATGAGTGCCCATCAGTGCCGCCTATCAATGCCCATCAGTGCTGCATATCGGTGCCACCTATCAGTGCCCATCGTCAGTGCCTACCAGTCCCAGTCCCATTAGTGATGCCCATCAGTGCCGCCTACCAGTGCCACATATCCATGCCCAGCAGTGCCACCTATCAGTACCCATCAGTGCAGCCTTTCAGTGCCCATCAGTGTCGCTTATCAGTGCCACCCATGAGTGTCCATCAGTGCCGCCTATCAATGCCCATCAGTGCTGCCTATCAGTGCCTATCGTCAGTGCCTGTCATTGCCACCTCATTGGTGCCACCTCATCAGTGCCCATCAGTGAAGGAGAAAACTTACTTATTTACAACATTTTCTAACAAACAAAAGAAAAGCTTTTATTTTTTTTCAAAATTTTAGGACTTTTTAAATTTGTTTAGCAAATAAAAAATAAAAACCGCAGAGGTGATCAAATACCACCAAAAGAAAGCTCTATTTGTGGGAACAAAATGATAAAAATTTAGTTTGGGTACAGTGTAGCATGACCGCGCAATTGTCATTTAAACAGCGACAGCTGAAAATTTGGCCTGGGCAGGAAGGGGGTGTAAGTGCCCACTATTGAAGTACTGAACTGCTGCATATTCCAAGCACCCTTCCCATTCTGACAGATTTCCCTCCCCTCCCCCCAACCCTTTCGCCACCATCCTCCTCCCAGCACCCTGCGCTAATTCTGGGTTGCTGGAATCCATCGTCCCTCCATTTTCTGCTCTCCCCCTCGGGGCACGCTTTCCTCCCCTCCGCCACTCGGCAGAAATAACGTGCTCTGACATTTAGGTCAAAGCGAGTAGGGGAGGGAGGGGAGCCCGGCCTGGAGCGAGCGCCACAACCTTCCAAGACTGCGGCGTCCTCACCAGACTCGCTTACCTGCTGTTAATTAAAACACGGGTCAGGGGATTAGAAGAGGAATGAGATATTATGGACGCGCATCGCCCGCGGCGGTCGCCTTGCCAGAAACGGTTATATATCTTCTCCCCCGTGACAGGGCAGATTATCCGGACGTCCTGGTCTCAGCAGAACTGGAGGATTAGAACCTCATCTATCCGCGCTCTTCTGGGACCCGGATAGTCTTGACAGACAGAAAATATTTGTTTGCGTTTCAGAAATGATTATGCCGCATTTAATCTGGCGCGCGTTACGCGGCCTTCCCGCTGAGCCGCTGTAAATTTCAGCCTTGTTTTCTGCACCTGGCTGCCCGATCGCTAAATCCCGGCATCGATTTCTGATGAACCCTGGGGGGAAATAGGGGAGGCGTTGTTCCCTGGTTCTGAACTCCGCCCCCTCCGCTCTCTTAGGGGTGGCGAGAGATTGCACAATGAAGAACCATGCGAGGTGCCATCCAGAAACATTATAAAAGGACTGCTTAGGCTTAAATCCACACCATGCAGGTGCAATGGAGTGCCCGCGCTTTTCGGGCAATTTATGTGTAGGGCAACCCATTCATTTCAGTAGGGTGCCCTACGTGCGGGAAAACACGCAAGAGAATTCCCTGAGGCACTATGCGTTGCGGCACGCACAAAAAAAGGGCATGCGTCAGCAGATGCCTGGGGGCGCCGTTGGGAATAAATGGCGCCGCTGCGTGTCTGATAAAGGGCTGCGTGTTTTTTTGTGCGTATCCGGAAAACCGCCCAATTTTGCGCACATTGCGGACACGCACAGAGTGTGAATGTAGCATTAATCTGGTTAAAGCGGTATTAAACCCAAAACCAAAAATGTAATATACTGCAGCTTACCGATCATCAGATGTGGTGGCTGCATTCGTTTTCTTTCCTTTTTGGCTTCCATCCCCTCTGTTTTCACATGGTGATCTGGCCAGTAACGCGCCTCCTGTATTATAGCGCCCCCACCAGTGCCGGGCAGGGGCGGCCCATCCATTAAGGGTGCATGGGGGAGGGGGTTGAAGCACCTGATTAGAGCCAGAGGCTCGAATAGGCTTCAAAATAGGGTGGGCTCGGGGTGCAGGGACTACGAACCGAGCCCACCCAGGTGTGTTATAATAGCGAATGAATATTTGCTATTGTAACACTGATCTTCCTCCTGGCCAATCAGGAAGCGGGTCTTGAGACCCGTCATTCGATTGGCTGAAAGGAGAGGCGATCCTATTGGACGCCTAGGAGAAGGGGAGAGGCCACATGACGGAAGCTGCCATGATGGAGGAGAGAACACAGGAGCCGCTACCCACCACCTAGATGGGGCAAGTTCCAGACCGACCGGCAGACAGCGAGCGGGGGGAGGAGGTGCCGCCAGCCGCTCTGGGGGGAGGGGGTGTGTGTGGTTGTTTCCCCCCCACCAAAAAAGAAACCACTAGCTGCCACTGGTGCCAGGACAAGGTCATCTAGAGCTCAGGGCGAGCATGCCAAATTTCACCCTCCCCCAAGATGTATAAGCATTATGTGTCAGTGAAAATCTCATTTTTTTTTCCTTTTGGGATAAAGGTTTTACATAAATATATAAAAGCTGACCATTGCTGCCAGTGGTAAACGGTTTGTCTCATCCCTGTAAACCGATATATTCTGCTGGAGAGCTTGCTCTTTTGAAAAACAACAATTTACTGGCTGGATCACCAGATCCAAATAAGAAAGAAAGTCTAAAAAAAGAAAACTAATGCAGCCATCACAAGAATTGGTAATGTTTGCTTTTTGGATTTAATACCGCTTTAAGGTTGAACTCCAGGATAAACAAAGAGTCATGTGTATTCTTCCTTGAATTGTGTGTGTATTTCTTCCAGATCTGTGCATTAATCCAGTGTGAGACTTCCTGTAATAAAGACCGGTCACTGCTGCTCTCTCTCCTTGTGCAGGGTGACTGGTCTTGTCTCCGCCCCCTCCTGTAATAAAGACCAGTCACTGCTGCTCTCTCTCCTTCTGCAGGGTGACTGGTCTTGTCTCCGCCCCCCTCCTGTAATACAGACCGGTCACTGCTGTTCTCTCTCCTTGTGCAGGGTGACTGGTCTTCTCTCCGCCCCTCTCCTGTAATACTGTCAGGGCTGGGCTCTCAGCCCTTCCTTCTTTGTGCTCAGGTTGTTCAGCTGTCGGTTAATTGCCAGTACTCATCGTTCCACAGTGGTTCACCTGTTGATCATCTCCTGCTCGTCAGTCAAGCCCCCAGCCAGTCCTTTCTGGTTATTTAAACTGCCTGGTTCATTTAATCAATTGCCTTCGCCTTGGTCAACATATCTAGAGACTCCCTGCTGTGTTCCTGTTAAAGACTTGCCTGGCTGAGGTCTATGGTTGCCACCTCATCCCTTTAAACCCGAACACATATTAATTACACAGGTTCTGTGTCTGATTAAGGTGGTAATTAAACTCACTTGGTGCCTTATCTGCATTTAATTAGCCTCAGAACCTGTGTAATTCAAAGGTGTTCGGGTTTAAAGGGATGAGGTGGCAACTCTACTGAGGTCCCTTCTGGTTCCTGATTCTGTCTGCTGCCTCTGACTACGCTGATCTCTGGCTTCCTGATTTCCTGGCTTGTTCTGACTACCCAATTTGGCTACCGAACCCTTGCTATGTTTTGACTACATTTACCAGTTGTGCCATTTTTACCATTTTATTAAAAGGTGTGATTTTTACTGCATTTTCAGTCTCCGTCTGTTTCATGGTTCCTGACAAATACAGACCAGTCACTGCTGCTCTCTCTCCTTGTGCAGGGTGACTGGTCTTCTCTCCGCCCCCTCCTGTAATACAGACCGGTCACTGCTGCTCTCCCTTTGTGCAGGGTGACTGGTCTTCTCTCCGCCCCCTCCTGTAATAAAGACCGCTCAATGCTGCTCTCACTCTTTGTGTAGGGTGACTGATCTTCTCTCCGCTGCCCTCCTGTAATAAAGACTGGTCACTGCTGCTCTCTCTCCTTGTGCAGGGCGACTGGTCTTGTCTCCGCCGCCTTCTGTAATAAAGACTGGTCACTGCTGCTCTCTCTCCTTGTGCAGGGCGACTGGTCTTGTCTCCGCCGCCTTCTGTAATAAAGACTGGTCACTGCTGCTCTCTCTCCTTGTGCAGGGTGACTGGTCTTGTCTCCACCGCCTTCTGTAATAAAGACTGGTCACTGCTGCTCTCTCTCCTTGTACAGAGTGACTTTGTCCCCGCCCCTTACTGTAATAAAGACCTGTCACTGCTGCTCTCTCCTTGTGCAGGGTGACTGGTCTTGTCCCTGTCCCTCCTGTAGGGCCCCTCCCACAGCCCTGCTCCCTACACAGGCTATCTATAGAACAGTGATGATGTCACCACTACTTTTACCAAGTAATAACTGGATTTGCAAAAGCATTTAATGCACGCCAAGTGGATTTATATCCTTTGTGGCTACTGAGGAATGAATGGAAATGAGAGTTTCTGTGCCCGGGGTGTAGCTTTAAGAGCGTCTTGACAGGCGATTTTCCACCTTTTTCTTCTTATAATCAAGTTTCCTATAAAACAGAGGCAGTCATGGAGACAGATAGATTATCAGATAAATTTAGCTTTAAAGGTTAATTGAGTTAAATTTGGGGTAAAGGTTGCTTAAGCAGATTTTGTGAGTTTGTTTCTTGCTTGTCGTACCATATTAATCACATCTGGAGTGATCAAACGTAAGTGTAGCTGATATCTCGGCCTGGGTTGGTATTCACCTGTCTCCATTTAGGATTACCCAAAGTTCAGCAAATTGGTGGATATCATTGAAAATGAAGAGTTAAAATCAAGGCAGTCGGATCAGTTTTAATCGCTTGCAGCTCAGCGTACGTATAGAAACGTTCTGGGCAGGGAGTGGTTATACCAGGATCATGGCTGCGGCTGGTTACCAGCTTTAATGCAAAAGTCATCCAGCCGGCTGTAACTTTTACAGCAATTGGAAGCCCATCCCTGCCGCTGTTCCCGGACTCTCTCGTTCCACCGGGGAGCTAAGAACCCGCAGTAAATGGTCGGGTCAGCTGTCCACAGAGGAGATGGAGGTACATTTGTTCCCCATCCCCTCTATGATGAATGAAGTCAGAAGCAATGTAGATTGAATCACTTCCGGTTTCAGAGCTGTCATTCCCTGGCCCTGTTACAGCCAGGGCAGCAGCTGATCAAACAAGATCTGTATATGAAAAAAGTCTAAAATAATAAAAGCTTCCTTGTTGCCTCCTCCCACACTCGCCTCCAGGACATCTCCAGAGCCTATCCCATCCTCTGGAACTCCCTCCCTGGTGGAGGTTGTACCAGGGGATCCTAGTGTCTCTGTCCCATCAGAATCTGTGTCTGTGAGGTCGTCTGTGGTGTCAGTGTCCCCCCCAGTCTGTGGTCTCCCAGTCAGTGTCAGAAAGTGTGGTTGTCAAGTCTATGTCTGCACCTATTGTTTCTCCTAGTGTAGTGAAGGCTGTGGAGGGTACTGGACCAGCGTGTATGGTTGTGCCAATACCTCCTCCTCGGCGTGGCAGAAGTGCGGTTCGAGGTCAACAGACACTGAAGGGGGAAGTGAGTGTTGGACTGGATGATGGAGGAGGGGGAGATGGGAAGGGGAAGGGAATGAAAGTGGCTGGTGCAGAATGCAAGATGAATGATGTGGAAGTCAGGGTGAAAGATGTGGAAGTTGGGGTGAATGATGTGGGGGAGGGGTTAATGGGGGGGGGGGGTTTGGCTGAAGATGTCCTGGGGAGCAGGGGGGGTGGGATTCTGCCTTCGGGATTGTTGAATAAGGATATTGAATGGTTGGAGGCTAAAAGGAAAAAAGATAAGAGGCAGAGGAAGAGGAAGGATGTCAAAGCTCCTGAACCTAGGAGGGTGGAGGTGGCAAATGCTTTTGAGGTGTTTTCTGAGGTGGAGAGTGGAAGTTCTTCTGGTGATGAGTCAGCGATTTCTATGGAGGAGGAATCACAAGGGACATTGAAGCGTGTAGGGTCTCCAGGTGGGGAGGGGGATAAGCAGGCTAAGAAACGTATACCTCAATCATCCTGGTGGCAGTTCCCACTCCACTGAAGGTGGCGACCATTAATGTCGCCAGCATAAAATCAGTAAGTGCTCGTAACATGGCCTTATTTTTGCTCAGCAGGTTTGATGCGGATATGTTCTTTTTGCAACAGACCCGGTTGTCTAGTTTGGCTGATATTCATCTGGCGAAGAGAGAGTGGAGGCGCGGCCGCTCCTTCTGGTCTCTTGTGGCTGCGCCTTACACTGGAGTTGCGGTACTTTTTTCCTGTCGGTGGATCATTGAGGTAGAAATGGGGAGATGCATGGTCTTAGACTTCTCCACGGGGGGCAGGACATGTGCCTGATCAACATCTATGGGCCCCAGACAAAGTGGGACAGGAAATGCCTCTTCATGAAGATCCAGCCTTTTTTTTTTACAACCTGGCAAGTTGTCTTTGGTGGTGATTTCAACACCGTCACTAGGACTATGGACAGGAAAGGTACCGGAGCCAGGCTGGACTGTGACGGCTTTTTCTTGAACAAAATATATAGAGAGGCAGGTCTGGTTGATGTGCACATTTATTGCTACCCAGACGACACGGGATTCACTTTTCAGAGAGGTAGTAGTCAGAGTAGAATAGATTTTTTTTTTTTAAAGGGGAACTCTGCCTTCTCAGCACCAGTGTGTCAGGCAGTGGAGTTTTCCGATCACTGTATTCTGTCTGTGACTCTGAATAGCCCCGATACACCACCTAGGGGGAAGGGTACCTGGAAGCTAAATTCGGCACTCCTGGATGATGTGAAGGTGAGTCAATCCTTTGAGGGTTTTTTTCAGGCACAGGTATCAATTATGGACTTTTGCAGCAGTAAGTCAGAGAGGTGGGAGTTTACAAAACGAAGAATCGTTGGGTTTTTCAAGGCCATAAGAAGAAATAAACAGCTTGATAAGTATGTCACCTACCAGCATCTGCAGAGGAAGCTTGATAGGCTTGTGTCAAATAATGGAGATCCGGGGATGATCTCTGAGGTTAAACTTTTGCTCAGGGAGTGTCCATATGATAGGCATCCCTCTTTGGTTCTGGAAAGGGATTATGGGAAATATCACTCGCCCGACCCTTACCAGAATTGCAAACAAGGTAGAGCAGATAAGTCAGTTGTAGGCCTGGTTGACAGTACATGTTCCTTGACGAAGTCTAAGTCGGGGATCCTGGAAACCGCCAGGTCATATTATGCTGACCTCCTGGGTAGGAGGGACCTTGATAGGGCAGGCATATCAAGTTTTCTGGATTGTATTCCAGGACTGGGAAATGGCAGTTCTCTTGCGACAGTTTGAAAGAGGACATCACAGCAGATGAGGTTGTTAAGGCTATTGATAAGCTTGCCATTAAGAAGTCACCTGGTCCAGATGGATTGACAGCCAAGTTTTATAAGCACTTTAAGGTTACTCTGGCCCCATGTTTAGTGGAGGTTTTTAACGGCTGTCTGAGAGAGTCCGCTCTCTCCCTCCATGCCATTCCCTCCTTCCATTAGCCTTCTCAATGTTGATAGGAGGATACTGGCCAAAGAAAATTTCTGCCGTTTATTGTCTGTAGCGGGCGATCTACTTTCCAGTCACCAGCACTGTTCGGTTCAGGGTAGAAGCACTTTTTCAGCGGTATTAGCTGTCCGGGAGGCTTTGGAGCGGTGCAGGGCTGCAGGCTGGAGAAAGTACTTACTGGCATTGGATCAGGCTAAAGCTTTTGATCGGGTCAATCATGAGTACCTATGGCTGTTTCTTGGCAAGTATGGCCTGGAGGGGGCTTAATCGATTGGCTGAAGACCTTGTACAGGCTCGGGTGTGCGTCAGGGGTGTCCTTTGAGTCCTCTGCTATACGCGTTTGCAATCGATACTTTCATCTGGAGGTTAGAGAGCGGACCGTTGTGCTGAGTGCCTTTGGGCATTCCTGGTGAGCCTCCTCTGAGCGTTGTGGCCTATACCGATAATGTGTCTGTTTTCCTCTCTGGAACAGAGGAGGAGGAGGTGGCCTCGGTGATGGAGCAGTATGCTGAGGCATCTAGCTCAAAGATCAATCAGGATAAAAGTGACGTTTTTTGGATCGGTGAGGAAGACGATGGCTTCGAGCTTCCGGACGTCTTCCCAGAGCTTCAACAGGAAATTAAAGTTTTAGGCATCAAATTTGGTCCCGGCAATTATGGCCTTGCAAATTAGGAAAGCAGGCTACAAGATGCCGATGCCAAGGTTGCCACCTGGAAGGATTGGAAACTCTTTTACAGGGAAAGGATTGACCTGATTAAAACTTACCTGATCCCGGTATTTCTGTATGTCAGCTTTGTCTGTGTCTTCCCAGTGTCTCTCTATGCGAGAATCTACAGCTGTTTCTTCCAACTGTTATGAGGGGAACAAGCTGAATCTCGTTAAGAGGTCTGTAACCTACCTTCCCAGGTGGATGGGTGGCCTAGGTATGGTCAACCTGGTGTTTTTTTTTTTCTCTGATGTTTTTGAAACATAATTTTGCTAACATGCTGGCAGAGGAACCACCAGGGTGGATTCGTATTTTCAGTCCTGGTTTAGACCTTTTCTGCAAAGCTGGGAGAATGGCGGGCTAGTGAAAAGCCTGAGGGTCCGACATGGTGAGCTGCTTATGTTGCCCCGTGGCTGAAAATACTTTGGCAGTGGCGAGTGATGGCGGAGGAAATGAAGTCTCTTCCTAGGAAGGATCGGAGACGAGGGTTCTGTCTTTAGCGAGCCACTGGCGTTGAGGGATTGCCCAGGCCCTGTTATGAGGGAGGATCTGCGTTTGCTCAATCTATAGAGAATCCCTTTTGAAGTTTCGGGATTCGGCCTGGCGCTCGTTCCATGGCAGACTCTATGTAAAGGACAACCTGAAGCATCGCTCTGCGGAGAACCGTGGTTGTCCAAGAGTGGAATGTGGTGGGGTGGAGGAGACAATGGACCACTTCTTGCTTCAGTGCCCCTTTAATAAAGAAGTCTACAAGCGGGTGGGTGAGGCTCTGGGTATCCTTTTCCTTTCCCGCTTGAGTTATGCAGAGTGGTTGTACAGGGCCTTTGAGACACATCGGGATTTTGATTTTGAGACACTTTTTTTAGTTAGCTTAGTAGTCCGTTTCTTCACATGGAATGCACAGTGTCAAGTTTCCATTCGGAAAAAGTCCTTCCTGTTGAGGTGGTGATGCATGACATTCTGGGTGAGGTTGGGAAGATTCAGGGTCTTGAGAAGGACAGGTGGTGGCCGGGGGCCTGGACAAAGGCGTAAAGGAATGTCAGGTCTCCTTAGCTGCTGTTTGTCAGTCTCTGGGTGTGCGGCTTTCTTTCTGTCCTTTCACGTCCCCTAGATTTTTATATAAGATTGTATTTTTGAAAAAGGCCGCATGCATGGGTTACATGTGTAATGGTTTCTTAGCCTGAGGGGGTGTTTAGGTGGAGGTTATGGCTTTGTTTAGGTTAGTATATTTAGTTTTCTTTATGTGTTTGCTATGATGATGTAAGCTATTTTTGTTTATATATTTTTATTTATTTTGTGTATATGTAAATATGTTTTTATTACATTTGTAAGATTTTTAATAAACAAAAATTTACAGTCTAATGTCCCCATCACAGTCACACACTATTATTCTTATACATTTATATAGCTCTGACATATAACGCAGTGCAGTACAGAGAACACTGAGCCAGTCACATCACTCTCTGCACCAGAGGAGCTTACAATATCCCAACACAGTCATACACTATTATTACTGTACATTAATATAGCTCTGACATATTCCAAAGTGTTGTACAGAGAACAGCTCTATGGGGGACCCTGAAATAAGTATTGTCCTAAAGAAAAAGTCTGTTCAGTGGCCATCATTCTAGATTCTTCAATTTATTTTTTTGTTTTGTTTTACTGGAGTGTATTTTTAATTTGCTGGCATTGTCAGAGGGCCGAACATGGCCCCCGGCTCAGCGGTAGCGGTATTGGCGGTTCACCACACAAGACGATTTCTAACCTCCAGAAACGTGTAATAACGTCTGCGCTGGGTGACTTTGTCCTCTTTTCCTCTCTCATTATATCTATGTCTGAGCTTCCTCCCAACCTCCACCCTTCTCACCCCTGTCCCCAGCAGGCATATCATCCAACGCCCCTCCGTCTCGCCTGCGTCCCGCTCTCCTGCCCCCTGATTGGCTGCAGTCTCTCCCTTCCGTGACAAGGGTTGGTACAGGACATGATTCAATAGAACAGGACCCAAGATGGCTGTCACAGTCTGTTAACAAGTGGCCTCATTTAGTGTGCAGGGAATAACCAGGGCTGCAAGTCTGCAGAGCTGCAACTAGATATATTTGTATATATGGGTATAATAATACCGGGTATACTCCAATAATGATCACACCGCTCTGTAAAATAATACCGCGTATACTCCAATAATGATCACACCGCTCTGTATAATAATGCCAAGTATACTCCCATAATGATCACACAGCACTGTATAATAATACCGAGTATACTCCGATAATGATCACACCGCTCTGTATAATAATACCGAGTATACTCCGATAATGATCACACCGCTCTGTATAATAATACCGTGTATACTCCGATAATGAAATGATCACACCGCACTGTATAATAATACCGAGTATACTCCGATAATGATCACACCGCTCTGTATAATAATACCGAGTATACTCCGATAATGATCACACCGCTCTGTATAATAATACCGAGTATATTCCGATAAAGATCATACATTATTGGAGTATACTGTATAAAAATACCGAGTATACTCCGATGATGATTACACCGCACTGTATAATAATACCGAGTATACTCCGATAATGATCACACCGCACTGTATAATAATACAGAGTATACTCCGATAATGATCACACCGCACTGTATAATAATACCGAGTATACTCCGATAATGATCACACAGCACTGTATATTAATACAGAGTATACTCCGATAATGATCACATCACTCTGTATAATAATACCGAGTATACTCTGATAATGATCACACCGCTCTGTAAAATAATACAGAGTATACTCCGATAATGATCACACCACTCTGTATAATAATACCGAGTATACTCCGATAATGATCACACAGCACTGTATAATAATACCGAGTATACTCCGATAATGAACACATCGTGCTGTATAATAATACCGAGTATACTCCGATAATGATCACACCGCACTGTATAGTAATACCGAGTATACTCCGATAATGATGACACCACACTGTATAATAATACCGAGTATACTCCGATAATGATCACACAGCACTGTATATCAATACAGAGTATACTCTGATAATGATCACACCGCACTGTATAATAATACAGAGTATACTCCATATAATGATCACACCGCACTGTATAATAATACCGAGTATACTCCAATACTTTATAATATTACCAAGGGTGAAAAGGTGTCTGTACTGTTGGGTAGAGAGGGAATCTGTACTGAGGGGTGAGCTTTGGGTATGTGCTGAGGCAGGGGGCTGTACTTGGGGGGGTCTGTTCTGAGGGGGTTTCTGAGAGGGGCGCATTAGAGCTGGGGGGGGGTAATCTGGACAGGGGGGTGAATGGGGTTGTTGGGGCTAATTTTAGATTGTATGCTGTACAGCGGCCTTTGCCTTATGTACTCCTGACCCCTGTACTTGGTGTGGTAACCACTTCTTAACCCTGCACTGTGTGTTATGTGCTGCTGACCCCTGCACTTTGTGCCATACATACTCCTGACCCGTGCAATCTACATTCTGCATGCCTGAGCCCTGCGATCTGTGTTATGCACTCCTGAGCTGGGTATGTTACACACTCCTGAGCCTGCACTCTGTGTGTTATGCATTTCTGTCCCCTACACTCTGTGGGTTACGCATTTCTGTCCCCTGCACTCTGTATGTTATGCACTTGTATCCTGTGAAATGTGTGAGCTACACACTCCTGAACCTTGCATTTTGTGTTATATACCCCTTGGACCTGCATTCTGTACATTATGCGCTGCTGAGCTCTGCATTCTGTGTTATGTACTCCTAAGCTCTGCACTCTGTGCGTTATGTACTCTTGCCCCTGCACTCTGTGCGTAACACATTCTGTTGCTTTGCACCCTGCATATTAAGCTTTCCTGAGCCTTGCACTCTGTATGTTGTTCACTCCTGCCCTCTGCACTCTGTATTTTGCAATCTTCTGAGTCTTGCACTCTGTGTTACACATTCCTGAGCTATGCATTCTATGCACAGCTTGCGGCTTAACAGCCGGGTGCCCAGTGCGCATGTGAGAGCGGCGGTGTGCACTGTGAATGATGTGGCTATCTTATGTCATGTGTCCCAGTAGACTTTAGGAGGGACGGGGGGGGGGGGAAGGAGAACTTCCGCTTCCGATCGCCTAGGCGGTCAGAGCAGAAAGTGGGAGCGGGAACCTGTCAAAACCGGGTACCCGCTCTCCTCTCCTCCCCAAAAGTGCCATTTCACAAGCTAGAGCAGGAGAGGAGGCCTTAAAGCGGAACTTCCCCTTTTGGGTTGAGCTCCGCTTTAAGCACTTTTGAGCCTTGCACTCTGCATGTTATATAGTCCTGTCTATTGCACTCTGTATGTTACACACCCTTGTCCCCTGCAATCTGTACTAAGGCACTCCTGTTTTTTGCAATCTGTATTTTGCGCACTTCTGAATCCTACACTCTAAATCCTGCATTTTGTGTGTTATGCACTCCTGAGCCCTGCATTCTGTGTGTTATGCATTCCTGAGCCCTGCATTCTGTGTGTTATGCATTCTGTGTGTTGTGCATTCCTGAGCCCTGCATTCTGTGTGTTGTGCACTCCTGAGCCCTGCATTCTGTGTGTTGTGCACTCCTGAGCCCTGCATTCTGTGTGTTGTGCACTCCTGAGCCTTGCATTCTGTGTGTTGTGCACTCCTGAGCCCTGCATTCTGTGTGTTGTGCATTCCTGAGCCATGCATTCTGTGTGTTGTGCACTCCTGAGCCATGCATTCTGTGTGTTGTGCACTCTTGAGCCCTGCATTCTGTGTGTTATAGATTTCTGAGCCCTGCACTCTGTTCGTTATGTACTCCTGAACCCTGTACTTTGTACATTATACACTTTTTACCCCTGCACTCCTGTGTCTTGGGCTCTGTGTATTATGGACTGTGACATATTGTATGCTATGTATACAGTAAGTAGGTTCATTTTTTTTTCACCATGCTCCTTTAGCAATGTTAGCACAATTTAGTTACACCTACAATTTGGCGAAACGCTCTACCTCATTCTTCTCTTCTGGGTGCCCAGAGATGCCACAGGTCTTTCACAAGCCTAGCAAAACCCCTGATATTTACACCGCACTGTATGATAATGCGGAGTATACACCACTAGTGATCATACCATACTGTGTAATAATAATACTGAGTATACACCAATATTGATCACACCACACTGTATAAGAATTGAAAAAAAATTATATCTACAGTGCATTCGGAAAGTATTCATAGCGCTTTACTTTTTCCACATTTTGTTACAGCCTTATTCCAAAATAAAGTAAATTCGTTATTTTCCTCAAAATTCTACAAACAATACCCCGTAATGACAACATGAAAGAAGTTTGTTTAAATACTTTGCAAATTTCTAAAAAATAAAAAACAAAATAAATCCCATGTACATAACTATTCACAGCCTTTGCTCAATACTTTGATGAAGCACCTTTGGCACCAATTACAGCCTCAAGTCTTTTTGAGTATGATGCTACAAGCTTGGCACACCTATTTTTGGGCAGTTCCTGCCATTTTTCTTTGCAGGACCTCTCAAGCTCCATCAGGTTGGATAAGGAGCGTCGGTGCACAGCCATTTTTAGATCTCTCCAGAAATGTTCAATTGGGTTCAAGTCTGGGCTCTGACTGGGCCACTCAAGGACATTCACAGAGTTGTCCCGTAGCCACTCCTTTGTTATCTTGGCTGTGTGCTTAGAGTCGTTGTCCTGTTCAAAGATGAGCGCTCAGGAGCAGGTTTTCATCAAGGATGTATTTGTACATTGCTGCATTCATCTTTCCCTTGATCCTGACTATTCTCCCAGTTTCTGCCGCTGAAAAACATCCCCACAGCGTGATGCTCCCACCACCATGCTTTACTGTAGGGATGGTATTAGCCAGGTGATGAGCGGTGCCTGGTTTCCTCCAGACATGACACTTGCCATTCAGGCCAAAGAGTTCAATCTTTGTTTCATGAGACCAGAGAATTTTTTTTCTCATGGTCTGAGAGTTCTTCAGGTGCCTTTTGGCAAACTCCAGACGGTCTGTCATGTACCTTTTACTGAGGAGTGACTTCCTCCTCACCACTCTACCATAAAGGCCTGATTGTTGGAGTGCTGCAGAGATGGTTGTTCTTCTGGAAGGTTCTCCCCTCTCCACAGAGAAATGCTAGAGCTCTGTCAGAGTGACCATCGAGTTCTTGGTCACCTCCCTGACTAAGGCCCTTCTCCCCTGATCAGTTTGGCTGGGCGGCCCGCTTTAGAAAGAGTCTTTCTGTACCCTTCCCCAGATCTGTGCCTCAATACAATCCTGTCTCGGAGATCTACAGACAATTCCTTGGACTTCATGGCTTGGTTTGTACTCTGACATGCACTGTTAACTGTGGGACCTTATATAGACAGGTTTGTGCCTTTCCAAATCATGTCCAATCAACTGAATGTACCTACAGGCGAACTCCAATCAAGATGTAGAAACATCTCAAGGATGATCAGTGGAAACAGGATGCACCTGAGCTCAATTTTGAAAGGCTGTGATTATACTTATGTACATTTTTTTTTCGTTTTTATATTTTTAATACATTTTCAAAGATTCCAAACTTCTTTCACATTGTCATTATGGGGTATTGTTTGTAGGATTTTAAGGAAAATAATGAATTTAATTCATTTTGGAATAAGGCTGTAACATAACAAAATGTGGATATATATACTTTCTGGATGCACTGTGTGTGTGTATATATATATATATACTGTGTGTGTGTGTATATATATATATATATATATATATATATATACTGTATATAAAATAATATTCTTTTATAGCAATCTATTTAATTTACTTTGACTTTTTATATTTTCAGCCACGTCGGATAGTACTCTGGAGGGGCTGGAAAATCTCAGTGGGGGTGTCTGTAAGACCAAAGGAATGAAGGTCACTTTAAAGGTTGGACAGAGTAAGTATTGAACAGCTGGCATCTCCAGGCAATACGCTGAGGCTGGGAAAGCCATTGTACTGTATGGGGCGTGTGAGGGATTAAAGAGGGACAGACTTAAAGGGATGGCGGTACACTATAGAGAAGAGAAGGGAGCACTTTAGTTGACAGATATCCAGAAATAGCGGGAGGGAGAAGTGACAAGAGATAATGGAGACAATTATTTTCCCTGGCTTTTTGATTACTGCACTTTGTTGATGTGTATTGTAAGTGGTAATCTCAGAATGTATTCCTTCCTTACATACTCATCTGTCTGCTGTGTGTGGAAGCCAGTCTGTGGAGGAATAATGGCTCTGCTGGTACACTCTGAATCTATGCCCTAGCTTTCAAGTAAATGTCAGACCAAAAAATATATATATATATACAGTACACCTCTGCAAAAACATTTCCCCATGTATTAAACCTTTATAGAGCCAGCAAGTAGAGAAAAATACCTGTTGAAATGCCAGAAAATGCACTCAGGTCCTACGTTCCTGTTGGGGTCCAACAACATGGATTGAGTGGTGTCAGCCCTGCCCAGTTGTCTTTTCTAACTACTCAAACAGGCCTATCCTGTTCTCCATAACATAGACACTAATTAATCTATACTCCAAGATAAGAACTGGGAAGGCTAATTAGACTCTGCAGACAATATATACAAAATGGGGAACACCGAAAAGCAGGGGAACACTGGAGGTGCAGGGAGCAGATGGGAAGGGGGAAACAAAACTGAGACCAGAAACAAGGGGGAGCAGGTACAGGGAGGAAGCATACATGAACATGACAGCGAATAGGGCAGGAACAGGATAGCAGCTAACAGTTTCTGGCTGCAAGCAAAGCATGGGAGTGAGAGGCACTTAGTAAGAGAGGACCTAAATACTCTCCCAGCAGCCAGCTTTAGGTGTGCTGGCTGCTGGGAGACGCCCGTTGGGAGAGACTGGAATTACAACCCTCCACCCAGAAATCCACAGGGCCACCAGTAGGTGATCCAGGTCCTGACAGGACCAGTCTAGCAGTGTGGAAGAGTAGAGGTTCAGGTAAGTAAATCTACATTGACACTCTCAAACCTGCATTTATACGTGTTTAGAGGACATTTCCAAGCACATATAAACGCATGTAAATATTTTTCCATAGTACCATTCACACTGCATTTTCTTGTGTGCAGTCAGTTTAACTGTGCTTAGAGAAAATAGAATTCTGTGTGCCCAGGATCCATTTAGACACTATAAATATTTACACACGCTAAATGCTTCTAAACTCGCTTTAAAGCAGGAACATCTAAAAGTAAAAAGTAATCATGGAGGCATAAAAGTTGTATATACTTCCCAAGTAACTTCACCTTTCATTTAGAAAAGCTAACCGTAGTAGTGCCACTGTAAATGAGGTCTTAACGTCAAATGCACCTAAGCACAACCTTTACCCTCACCCTAAGCTCTTAAAATGAGTTGGACCCTCAAACCATAGCCCTATGGCTAACCTAACTTCTACCTGGCCTTTAGCTTTGACCCAACCCTTAAACCTCACTCTAAATCTAGAGCTACCCTTAACTC
Source organism: Aquarana catesbeiana (assembly GCF_042186555.1). NCBI lineage: Eukaryota > Metazoa > Chordata > Amphibia > Anura > Ranidae > Aquarana > Aquarana catesbeiana. Next base: position 683,268,490 of record NC_133326.1, read on the forward strand.
CAACACTTAGGTTGTAGCCAATAACCTAGCCATAAGTTTTAACCTAACCCCTAAACCGGACCTTCAACTGTAACCTAATTCCTAAACCCAACTCATGAGATGGACTTCAAAAACTTAACCAAGAAGTCAAAACTAACCTCCAAATCTCACCTCATGTAACTTTGATCTTTGATATTTTTAAGACTATCCCTTAATCTAAGTTGGATCCCAAAAACCTAACTCTCAAATCTTATGCTTTAAACTTGACCAAGTCTTAAACCTGATCCTTAAAGGTACCGATAAATCTTACCCTTAATATGAGTTGTACCCTAAAACTTAATCCTTAAGCCTAACCTAACCCACAAACCTGATCTTTAAACTTTACCTAACTCTTAAACCCAACCCTTCAAAGAAACCGCTAAACCTTAACCTTAGAAGGAGGTGGACCAAAAAGCCAAACTCTATCGTCTAATCTAACCATTCAACCTGACCTTTAACCTTGGCCAAAAGCATAAAAATTAATATCAATCTAAAGATACCATTAAACCTAAACCTTAAATATGAGCTGGGCTCCAAAACTCATCCAACTCTTAAGCTGGGTTCACATTAAATGCGAATTGGATGCAGGTTTCCCCGCATCCAATTAGCATGACAGGCGAGTGTGACCGGCTCTCAATGGAGAAGGTTCACACAGGTCCAGGGTGGCCAAGGAGCAGATTGCAAAAGAGTCCTGTGCGAGTTTGGGTCCGGTTCAGGTGCGAATTCAGGCAAAAATTCAGACCTGAATCACACCTGAACCAGTGAGCAGACACGCCCCGGGCCCCAGGCATGGACCCGTGGCTGCACATATGTGAACCCAGCCTAATTTAACTCCTAAACCTGACCTTTATCCTTGATTTAACTCTTAATTCAGAGCCTTTGGCCCCTTTTACACTGGGGCGGTTTGCAGGTGTTATTGCGCTAAAAATAGCGCCTGCAAACCGCCCCTAAACAGCCTCCGCTGTTTGTTCAGTGTGAAAGCCCGAGGGCTTTCACACTGAAGTGGTGCGCTGGCAGGAGAAGAAAAAATCTCCTGTCAGCCGCATCTTTGGAGCGGTGAAGGAGCGGTGTATTCACCGCTCCTGCCCATTGAAATCAATGGGACAGCGCGGCTATACCGCGGTAATACTGCGGCTATAGCCGCGCTATACGAGGGGTTTTAACCCTTTTTCGGCCGCCAGCGGGGGGTTAAAACCGCACCCCTAGCGGCCGAATACCGCGGTAAAACAGCGCTAAAAATAGCGCTGTTTTACCACCGACGCCCCCTACCGCCCCAGTGTGAAAGGGGCCTTAATCCAAAGACTCCACAAAAACTAATGTATAGTGTATGTTTAACCGTTAAACCTCTATCTTCTGGGTTTTGTGTCCAAGCTGCTGCCCTGCTGCATGGGTTCGCTCATAGTTGTGAAGCCAGCCTTAAAGCAGAACTACTGCAATACTCCCCCTGCTTTGCAATTCTGTGCTTGCAGTACTTCTTTCTGCCACTAGATGTCCTCAGCCCTCTGGGTTGAATAATGGGCAGCATCATTCAACCCACTTCCTCTGAGCCCAGCTAGCCATGTGCCGATCCCCAGCCTGTAAATGGACAGTAAATGGAAAATCAACCACATCTCCGTCACTCTGCTTTCTCCTCCTATCCGCATGCTTCTTGTAAGCACACACACACACTGATAGGCTGCTTGCTCTGCTTCATAATCTCAGACTCTCAGCTCTGCTTTACATGAGTAGCTGTGGCAAGGTCACATTCAGACACACTGCTTGCATTTAAAAATATATTGAAGGATGTATAAACCATTACAGAGCTGTGTTCATTTGTGTCTTTTATACAGTGTTACTAAACCCACAACAGTAAAATCCGTCTGTATATGCAGTAAAGCATGCTTGTTATACTCACTGTGGAACCTAAGGGGTCAATCCTCTGCATTGTGTAAAAAGGCTGTCTTCTCTGATCTCCCCCTTCTTTCACAGTCCCCAATGCATCTCCTGATAGTACAGAGACTTGGAAACATTCTGCACATGCTCAGTTTGGTTTGTATTGCTAGAGAGTTTTTTTTTCCTTTTTTTGGGGGGAGAGTAGATGTGATAGGCACAGGGCCAGACAGAGGGTCAGGGGTCTTGCAGCCTCATAGGACAGTCAGAGGAGAATGAAAGCTCCTCCTACAAGCTTTAACCAGACACTGTTAAGAGTCACAAGACTGCTATATACTGCTGATGAAAAAAAAAGGTATTTAGCAGTTTATATTTACTAATTGCATTTCCATGTTCTGTGTACAGTGGGAGACCAGTTATAGTGAATGCAGGGTCCTGGGTTTAGTAACACTTTAAGGCCCAGAAATTCCTATATTTTTGTCTTCTCAAATAAGTGCCTATATCTCCTTTGCAGCTGCTGCTAACCCGTCTCTATAAACTCCTCCCCCCTCGCAGGTCCAGGTGGAGGGACTCACCCACGGAGGCCTTCTCTTAGAGATAAAGATTCAAGTCTTTCTCCATCTTCACCAAACCCGGACTCCCCTAATTTTGCAGGTATGTAAAATAGGATGTATAGTGACTTTTGATGTTGCTAGTCCAGGAAGTTGTTAAACCACTGAAGGACCGGAAGGATGTACCCCCTTAATGACCAGGCCATTGTTTGCAATTCGGCACTGCGTCGCTTTAACTGACAATTGCGCGGTCGTGCGATGTTGTAGTCAAACAAAATTAATGTCCTTTTTTCCCCCCTACAAATAGAGCTTTCTTTTAGTGGTATTTGATCACCTCTGCGTTTTTTATAAACAAAAAAAGAGCGACAATTTTGAAAAAAAGAGCAATATTTTTTACTTTTTGCTATAATAATAATATAATATATATTAATAATATCCCAAACAAAATATATAAAAAACAAATTTCTAAACCAGTTTAGGCCGATAAATATTCTTCTACATATTTTTGGTTAAAAAAAAATCGCAATAAGTGTACATTGATTGGTTTGCGCAAAAGTTATAGCGTCTACAAAATAGGGAATAGATTTATGGAAATTTTTTTTTTTTTTTACTAGAAATGGCGGTGATCTGCGATTTTTTAGAGGGACTGCGACATTGCGGCAGAGAGATCGGACACCTAACTGACATTTTTTACACCTTCTTGGAAACCAGTGACATTATTACAGTAAACGGTGTTAAAAAATATGCACTGATATTGTACTAATGACACTGACAGGGAAGGGGTTAACATCGGGGCGATCAAGGGGTTAAATGTGTTCCCTGCAGGTGTTTTCTAACTGTATGGGGGATGGGCTGCCTGGGGAAACATACAGATCCATCTTACTGAATAGCAGAAAGACAGGATCTGTGTGATCTCCCCTGTCAGAACAGAGATCTGCTTTGTTTACACCGGCAGATCACCATTCTGTCACTGCGGGGAATGATCGTGGGTGGCCGGCGGACATGGAGTCCACCCCACCCGCTGATTGGCTCCCCCTGCTGGCCAGTGGGCGCGGGCCCACAATATAGAGTTTCCGAGTCGACATACAATGACCGCGATTTGCGGGAACGATCCGACCTGCCGCAGTACAATGACGGCGGCTGGTTGGCAAGTGGTTAAAGTATTTACCTGTACTTTGTTAAGTTAAGGAAATACTAATTGTTGCCTATAAATCTTTATATTTAATTTGGTCTTGCAGCGCCCTAGAGGTAGGTTTTGACTTTTACACTTTACTAATGTGCTGTGAATAGCCTGTGTAATTTGATATCCAATCATTCAGAAATCACAGCTGAACAACACACAAGAGGGACCCATCCTGTGTACTAGTAGACAGGTACCTGTAGAGATTTTCAATTAGTCAGAGGCAGTCAACAAGCAAGGAGGCAGTGGTGGCCTTTGCAAACCTAATGTCACCAAACCACCTGATATTTAATGCTTATTTGCAAAATACATATTTTATGTAATAAAGTAATAAAAGTAAGTAATAAAAAAATGATCCAGAAGATCACTTTGGAAACCTGTAAACATTAAAAACAAAATAAAAATAAAATAAAAGTTTAGTTTCACATTATGATGATTCTTTAATAATAAAACATTTTGCAGGTACTTAGTGTTACATTAAAATGAGGCCCTGCTTTCTAGACATGAACGTTTGGCAGCAAATCTGTCACTTTGGTAGGGCTAAGCAGTTCAAATATAAACTTTTACCAATATCTCTGGTATGTCAGAAATATCTTGGGGCTCTGTGGATGGAATTTGGAGGCCTCATTCGCTTTAAACATCAATAAAATTTCCTGTGACCATTTTCTGGTATTAATCTTTTCAGTCCTCTGAAAATGATTGTAATGTAGTCCACTTGACAAACAGGACTATCTTGGTCACACATGGGGCTCCATACCACTAAACTGTGGGCAACTGTTACAATACATGGGCAACAAACGGGCAATCATTACAATACAAAGGCAACAAACGGCAATCATTACAATACAAAGGCAACAAACGGGCAATCATTACAATACAAAGGCAACAAATGGGCAACTGTTATAGTACATAGACCACAGGCAAGCAATAGTTACAATACCCTAAGCAGTGAATGGCCAACTGTTTCAGTATGTGGGCAACAAACAGGTAGTCATTACAATACATGGATAGCAAAGGGGCAACTTTTACAATAAATGGGCAATAGGTAAAATATACAGACAGCAAAGGGGCAACTGTTACAATAGATGGACAACAAACAGGAAGTCACATTACATGAGCAGCAAAGGGGCAACGATTACAACACATAGGAAACAAACAGGCATTCATTATGGCACACAGGCAGCAAATGGGTAACTGTTACAATACATGGACAACTAATCACAGAGATCTCTATGATTAAGCCGCATGGGTGGGGTGAAACATGTCAGAGGAGTCAGGAGGACCTTATGTTTAAGCTGTATGTTTACCTCTTTATATAGTGGCTGAGCTCCGGTGTGCGGCGTTTCCACCTTCTGTCTTCTGATTTGCTTCTGCTAGCCTTTTTGAGCTTGTTTGTACGCCAGCACCCATTTTGTGCTGCGCACTGCAGAGGGAGGCCTTGTAGTGCTTTGAGCGGCGCTACAAGTTTTTTACATATGGGTAACAAATGGGTATAATATACATGCACCCAAAGGGCAACTGTTACAAAACATGGGCAACAAACGTGCAGTCATTACAATACACAGGCAGCAAATGGGAAACTGTCACAATGCATGGGCAACAAATGGGAGATTCTTAATATATGCACAGGCAGATAACGAGCAACTGATACATTATGTGGGCAACAAATGCGCAACTGTTACATCACATGGGAAATAAACGGGCAGTCATTACAATACACAGACAGCAATTGGGCAACGGTTACAACTCATGGGCAAAAAATGTGCAGTCATTACAATATATGAGCAGCAAATGAGGAAATATTACAATAGATGGGCAACAAATGGGTGATTGTTTATATTTTTATATATATATATATATATATATATATATATATATATATATATATATATATATATATATACACACACACATATATATATATATATATATATATATATATATATATATATATATATATATATATAGGCAAAAAAAGAGTAACTGTTACAATACATAGGCAACAAACAGCAACTGTAAAAATATAAGGGCAGCAAATGGGCAACTGTCAGATTATATGGCAACAAATGGGTAATTGATACAATATTCAAGCAAAAAACAGGATAGAATTTCAATACATAAGCATTAACAGGTAATCATATAATATGTGGGCATCAAAAAGGCAACTGTTACATTACAAGAGTTACAAGCAGGCAGCTATGACACTGCATAGGCAAAATTATCCAAGGATTACATGAGCGCAGTCTGCTTCTGCTACCCCCCACCACCTCTACCTACCAGCATCTAGCTTCATATAGGAATCCCCTGGCTCTAGCCACACAAATACATTTAGCGGACAAAAGGAGGTACTGAAGGAGGAGTGAGCACAGCCTGTGTCTCTTTCCGCCTCTCACCTATTCTTGGTGACTGGAATAGTGACACTAATATCCCCACTGTAGTCAGCCAACTGGCAGCTAAGCTGAAAGAAACCTCCGGCAGCCCAGAAACCCAGTAATCAATTGGCATAGCCTGAGTCCAGCTGGGCTAAATCTGGAGAGTTCCAAGCTATGGTGACTGGAGTCATTGAAAAATGTATGTAAAATGGGTTAAGTCAGCGCTACCATAAATTCTTGTTCCACTCCCCAAGACCAAGTCTATGTCAGCTAACTAGCAGCCGAGCTGGTGGAAACTCCTTGCAGCCCAGAGCCCCAGTATTCAACATGAATAGCCGGAGTCAAGCTGAGCCAAATCTGGAGAGTTCCAAACTATGATGATTGCAAATATTAGAAAAAAATTATGTAAAAATGGTGACGTCACCACTACCATAATTTCTGGTTCCCCCCCCCCTAAGTCTATGTCAGCCAGTTGTCAGCTGAACTGAAGGAAACTTCTGGTAGCCCAGAGCTCAGGTATTCAAAATGAATAGCTGGAGCCAAGCCAGGACAAATCGGGAGAGTTCCAAACTATGGTGGCTGGAGTCATTGAAAAATGTATGTAAAAAGGGTTAAGTCAACAGTACCATACATTTTTGTAACAACCCCCAAAGACCAAGTCTATGTCAGCTAGCTAGCAGCCAAGCTGGTGAAAACTCCTGGCAGCTCAGAGCCCCAGTATTCAAAATAAATAGTTGGAGTCAAGCTGGGCCAAATCTGGAGAGTGCCAAGCTATGGTGACTGCAAACATTAGAAATACATTATGTAAAAAGGGTGAAATCACCACTACCATAAATTCTGGTTCCCACCCAAGTCTATGTCAGTCAGTTGTAGGCTGAACTGGAGGAAACTCGTGGCAGCCCGAGTCCCAGTATTCAAAATGAATAGCCAGAGCCAAGCCGGGTCAAATCTGAAGAGTTCCAAAGTGTTGTTGTTGGAGTCATTGAAAAATGTATGTAAAAAGGGTTAAGTCACCACTACCATAAATTCTGGTTCCCACCCGCCAAGACTAAGTCTATGTCACCAGTTGTAAGCTGAACTGGGGGAACTCCTGACAGCCTAGAGCCCCAGTATTCAAAATTCAAAATGAATAGCCAGAGTCAAGCCAGGCCAAATCTGGAGATTTCCAAAGTATTGTGGCTGGAGTCATGTAAAAAGGGTGAAGAAACCACTACCATAAATTCTTGTAACCCCCCCCCAGGACCAAGTCTTTGTTTCCTTAACACAAGAGCAGGCCTTAAACATGACACTTCCATAATAGCCTGAAAATTTCCACACCAAAATAGTCAAGGTAATGCAGTAGTCCATGATGGTGGTTGAACATAGATCAGATGGCACGTAATCCTTGCTTTCTTCAAGTCTTCCAGTTGTCGTAGAATGGCAGTTAAAAAAAAAGCAACTCATAGAAGCGCAGAACACGTCTGTTTATTGCACACAAGGGTCCTTCAGCTGGACAACAGGAAAAATACTGTACTGCAGTGAAGTGCGGGCAGGGGAGGGTTAATAGACACTGCGGATAAATATGGGGTGGAAATAAGTGGGGTGATGGTGGCACAGCGGTTTTCTACAGCACTGTACTGGGAGTCACTGAGCTGTCACTATGAAAGATCTCCTTTAATAAACTCAGCAATTTGGACAGAAGGGAGACAGCGGGGATGAGAGAGGAGAAATGAGACAACATATTACGTCTGGAAGCTCTAGGATGGCTCGGCCCCTCCGCCCCGTCCTCCCGCCACCCTCGGCATCTTGCTGATTTAATGCGTTCCGCCAGTTAAAGTGCAGATTCGATCTTTTTAATTAGACTTAATTAAAGCTGTTTATTTAAATCCGGCTGATATGCCCTGGAGGCAATTGAGAGAGAGGCGAGTACAATATATGAGCACCGCAGGGGTTCTGCGACCGCACACATGATGCTTACAGGGTGGAGACCAGTGTCACCCTACAGGAGGTGGGACAGATTAATAGTTCTCTTCTGTCGATGTCACCCTGCAGGAGGAGGGACATATTCATAATCCTCTTCCATTGGTGTCACCCTGCAGGAGGAGGACAGACTCCTAGCCCCCTTCTATCTGTATCACCCTGCAGGAGGAGAACAGCCTCATTATTATTATTATTATACACGTTTTATATAGCGCCAACAGTTTGCGCAGCGCTTTACAACGTGAATAGCTCCCTTCTGTCTGTATCACCCTGCAGGAGGAGGACAGACTCATAGCTCCTTCCGTCTGTATCATCCTGCAGGAGGAGGACAGACTCATAGCCCCCTTCTGTCTGTATCACCCTGCAGGAGGAGGACAGACTCATAGACCCCTTCTGTCTGCATCACCCTGCAGGAGGAGGACAGACTCATAACCCCTTTCTGTCTGTATCACCCTGCAGGAGGAGGACAGACTCATAGCTCCCTTCTGTCTGTATCACCCTGCAGGAGGAGGACAGACTCATAGATCCCTTCTTTCTGTATCACCCTGCAGGAGGAGGACAGACTCATAGCTCCCTTCTGTCTGTATCACCCTGCAGGAGGAGGACAGACTCATAGCTCCCTTCTGTCTGTATCACCCTGCAGAAGGAGGACAGACTCATAGCTCCCTTCTGTCTGTATCACCCTGCAGAAGGAGGACAGACTCATAGCCCCCTTCTGTCTGTATCACCCTGCAGGAGGAGGACAGACTTTCTTTGGGGCACACCCTCACTGCACGCTACAGATCAGTGGCTGGCAACCAGTGGGTCGCAGCTTCATGTCTGCCATGACAGCTACTGCTGTCGCACCATGCTCCAACGTGCCCATTCTCCACACCATCCTCCCACATCTGACAAGAAAAACACCCCATGCACATGCAACTACCTTGTAGCTGCTAGAAAGCAAGCAACTGGCCACTATATGCAGTGCACACGCCATGCCAAACTTGGGCAGCCAGAGCAAGGTGGCAGAGAATGGGAGCAGGACGGTACACCCACTCTATGCCAGGGATTTGCAAGGGAGGGAGCTGCAGTTCTGCATCCTTCCCTGCCCACTGGACAAGTCTTTCCCAGTACTGAATTTGACTTGCAACATGTATATGTTTAGGCTTTGTGCCATAGCTAATAGTTTAATTCATACTATGTTTTTCTTCTTGTTCTAGGAGACACATCTGGCAATGCCACCAAGACAGGCGAAAATGGCCCCCTTCCTAATTCCCACGTTCCTCTAGTGGCCGGGGCAGCAGGGGGCGCTGTCCTGCTCCTGTTGGTGTTTGGTGTAGTTGGATGGGCCTGCCATAGACGCCGGCAAGCCAAGCACAGTGATACGCGGCATCCTCCCCTCTCACTGGGCTCCATTACCTCCCCTAAAAGAGGGGGTAACAACAACGGGCATGAGCCTAGCGACATCATCATGCCACTGAGGCCTTCAGAAGGTGGCGCCTTCTGTCCCCACTACGAGAAGGTCAGCGGAGACTATGGACACCCGGTGTACATTGTACAGGACATGGCTAGCCAGAACCCCGCCAATATCTATTACAAAGTATGAAAGTCCTGCCATCTGCGACTTCTTCTCCTAGTTTATTTTTCCTTTAAATTTTTTGTTCTTTCTTTTTTTTTTTTTTTTTTTTTTGATGGAGGCTGGGGGCTCAGAGTAGGAGGGACGAAGGACATATTCGAAAGTGAAAGTTGCCTGGCCAAGCCCCCTTTGTGTGTGCACTTCACGTCCGCATGCCTTCTTACGTACTCCCTGAGACGCGAAGCACATCGCGATTGGAGACAACGAAGGGCGTAGAGAGCAGACTTGGGCTGCTCCAGACCATTGCCACCAGTGCGGATCCTGAACACAAATCGTTGCACTTGACCAGCAAACAGCATCACTAATCGAGGACATGCAAGAAAAAGTTGCCAAAAAAAACCTAAAATGATTGAACTGCTGCCAATGACGCCAGTATGTTATGGCAGCTCCAAAGGTTTAATAGATTATCAGAGCTCAGTTTAAGGGTTGATGCCTGCTGGTCGAATTGCCCTAGATTGTAAAATTTGCTCCTCATGGTCACCAAGGGTCTCGCTCTTGCTGTTGGTTTTGCCATCGTTCTGCCACAGCCAGATCTTGGCAGCAAAACCAATAAGATTTATTCTGCCAGCATCCATCTATCTCCTTAAAACCAATTTCGAGTGGATCTAGCCTTTAATCCTGAGACAGGGAACAAAGCCAATAAAGCTGCCCCCATGAACTGCATTGTGCTCCAGTCAACGGTGCCTCGCGCAGGCACAGACGAAAGAACGAAAAGTTAGCTGCCATGGAGACAAAATGGCTGCCACTCTGATTTATGTGGTGTATGTGTGTTTTTTTCTTTTTAATTTTCTTTTCTTTTTTTTTTTTTTTTTTTTTTAATCTCCAGCCCAAAGCCTTAAACAATAGCCTATACCATCTCTGCCCCCTTTCCCCTACTGATGTTTGCACAAAAGTCAAGTCATGTTCTTTGAATTTACGACTTCAAACCAAGATTTACCCCTCCTTGATAGACATTTGATGTATTCGTCCCTTCTGCCTTGTGAAAATAGGCTCCCCGCTGGTTACACTTCTCATTCTGAACCGCCGTTGTCGTTGTCCTGTGTCACTGTTACCCACCATGAGTCCTTTTTTGTCCTCCTTTTTTTTTTTTCGTGTTTCCTCCCACCGTGAGTAAAACCCCAAGCAAAATAACCAGGTTGTATAAGGAGATGAGAAAACAAGAACCCCACACAGAGAGATTGGGCCCCCGACGGTGTGCGCGCTGGGACATGTTAAAATATGGCACTTCGGCTGGGGGCATGGGAGAGAAGAACGGGGATGGTAGGGGGAATGAAGAGGCAGAGAAAACGGAGCGTAATTAAGCTAGGCCTCGTTGCCATGGAGACAGATTGGGACTACTCTCTCCCTTAGCGTCTCTCCCCCCCCCTTTTTTTTCTCGTGTCTGCCTCTCTCCCTCGCTCTCTCCGCTATGGCATTAAAGTGTCGGTCGCCAGGGAGACAGAGAACGAAAATGAGCGATAAAAAAAAAACGAAGGGGGGAGATTTAGTTTTTCTTTTCTTTTTTTTTTTTTTTTTTTTTTTACGGCTCAACATTAGAAAGATATTTGAAGATGTCAACTGAACAAGTAAATACACTTGATAAAAGATGGGCCGTGCTGGGTAGGGGGGCCCATTTTTTGACTTGACGACGGTCTCCAACTGCACCGGTCCCAGATGAAATCACAAGTCTGTGGAAAAAAAAAAAAAAAAAGGAGCCGGTTTTTGTCTCCCACGCCAACCTGAGCTGCGCCGGCTATTGTTAAAAATATATTAAAGAAAATGTTACATTTGCTCAATAAAGCTTCTTTTGTTTGCGCTCTCATGAACTATTTTGATAGGAAGTGACAGGTCTCCCTCGGATTTCGGTGTCTCGGCTCGGTTCTTGCTACGGGGGGGATAAGAGGGACAGGCTTGAGCCTAAAGCCCTTTTCATTCAAGCCAGTTTTAGATAGGGAATAATCTATTTGATGTAGCCTTCGCTCCTCGATGTATGGGGCCTAATCTCTTGTGCCATTTATAGAATTGCGTTTTTTTAGATTGCTCCTTTCTTTTATTTGTAATGCTGGGTGAAGGGAGACCAGACACGGTGGGATCTTTGCAAACAATGAACATGTTTAATATGATTGGACAGGTAATAGTTGTCCAGGAAAACCTATATGTAGCATTTGAGAAACTTTTTTTGCACGATTTTTACCAGCACCAGCAAAGACGGCATTAGGGCTAAAATCTTTATTCTAAAGTCCGCCAAATGTTTACTCTTACATTCAAACGCCGTTATGATGTACATTATGAATATGGCAAAATTTATTGAACCCTAGATTTTCCAAGTGAGTCAATCCAGATGTCATTAGTTGTGAAGGTGCAAGTAAAGGCATTTTCTTAAATGCAATGGAGAATTAGGCGGCAAATTGATCATTGGATATTTTATAAATACGTGTGATCGGGAGCTTGTGAATGGAATATTTTAGCAAGACTATATCACTAATATATGTTGGCCTGATGGTCTTGTTGGCATTGTGTTCAAGGATGAGTTCATCCATCATTTATGGTGAGGTTCTGCCCCATCCAAAGCTGAGTAAGTTGGTCTACAAATAGACCAAATCTGGTGAATTAAGACTATTTTACCTGTTCTTTACCTATTAGTAATTTTTCAATTCATTTCAACACTTGGGGAAATAATGAGTATTTTAGCAAACATAGATCGCTAATATATGTTGGCCCAGTGGTCTTGTTGGCATTGTGCTCAAGGATGAGTTGATGTCCCCCTCCATCATTTTATGGTGAGGTTCTGCCCCATCCATAGCTGAGTAAGTTAGTCTACAAATATAGCAAATCTGGTGAATTAGGTAGATCTTGCCTATCTTTTACCAAATCGCAATTTTTCAATTAATTTCAACGCTTGAGCCCAACTTTTTACAGCTTACGATTTGCCCCCCAAAAAAAGGTACAATCGGCCAAATTCATATTGTTGCTCATTTCTAAGCTCATCTAGGTCAAACCTTAAGCTGAGCATACATGTTGGAATTCCTCTCGTTCCCACCATTTCCGCATCCATCCTAAACAGCGAGGATGGATGATCTGCAGTGCCGGCTATTGTATTCCGACAGCCGTTGAAGCCTGCATCTGATTGGATGCAGTTTGGCCAAGAATGTTCCAACTCAACAAAAGATGAACTGACTTTTGCCAATCTGGATGGTGCCAATAGGGCTACCCATAGAATAAATTTGGACTGTGTTTGGGCAATTTTGCACAGGTCAGTTTTGACCAGGTAGGTCTGTTCTAGGCATGATCATCCAGTTTGCCATCCCCCTCCCCCCATCCTTAACGATTTACCAATCAAAAATTTTTTTTTTAGTAGGGAAGTCAACCTTAAAATTACATTTTGAACTGGATGGTGCTGACTTGGCCACCCACTGCCATGCTGAATGGGCCACAATTTGATAGGTGTTTGACCAACTTTGCAAAGGTCAAGTTTGACCAGATTCTTGTATGGCCCGTTCTAGGGACAATTGTCCAGCATGAAATCCCCCTCCCCCCATGTTGACTGATTCATTATTTAAATAAAGTTTTTCCTAGTAAGATAGTCAACTGAAAAATGTAATTAAACTTCCAACACTCCCAGTTTCTCTGGATTCTGGCTACCTAAATACCAGCATATAGCGCCTCAATCTGACGCATCTAAAAAATCTTTCAAGACCCATATACTTCTTTGCAGTGTGTTAGCATGCATTCTTTTTTTCATGCCTTGGGGTGCCATTCAAAATTATCGGCATCACAACACAGTAATGTATGTTATGTATATTACCGCACATTGCAGCACAGATGTGTAAATGGGCCCCAAGTGTATGAGATGGAGGAAACATTGCAGTTTTGTAAGGGCTTTTTTCATATAATTTTTTTTTTTTATAAACATCTGAAAAATATCGACATAATCCAGCTACCAAATTTTCACTTTTTGCACGTAGCTTTGATCTGCAGTAATTGGATATTTGAAGGATCACTTCACCCAAGATTAATATTTCAGTCTAGCGTGGACATCGCCAAGCTGATTCCCCTGCTGGCTTCTTTTATCTTAGTTAGGAGTCCAGTGACAAGACCTTATCCACTCTCCTTTTTTTATGTTAGAATTCAACAGTAGGAAGGAGATTTGGTGGAAGTGGGGAACAAAGGGAGGAAAAGCTTTGGAGACCAGTAACAACATTTCACATATGGAATCTTGGAGAGACATGGAAGAATCAGCTCACCAGTTTTGGGTGGTCTTTTAAAGATGAACTCCAGGTACACAGCTAAATACGCCATTGACATCCATATATTGGAATGGTTCTACCTGCCAAAGATTTTTATTTATGTCCACCTGTTCCTGATAGACAGCAAAGCCTGGTGACTTGATTTTTCTCTTGTTGCCCAAGTAACAAATATGTGCGGCAGCAAAGAGGATGGACTTCAACACCCAAACACCGTACATATGTGTCCATGGCTAACCAAACCAAGGTTTCTGTGTTGAAAGCATGCTCCCAGCACAGTGACCAAGCTGTCATAGACAGCTCCCAGCCTCTCATTATGATCCAGAGCCAGCAGAATGGGTTGCTGATCATGCGTACAAAAAAATGGCCACTGCCCCCACCTATAACTGGCCTTTGCTGCAAGGAGCACATAGAAGGGCGACACATAAAAACCAAAGGAAATTTCCGGCTCTACTTACCAACCAGCCTGCAACCAACTGAATAAACCTGTCTAACTGTATGGTCAGTGAGTAGAGCTGGGATTTTCCTTTGGTTTCCCGATCATGTGACCACTGTGACAGCCAATCACAGTGGCCACATGATCCAGGAAGTCAGTCCCACCTCCTGGGTGAATAAACCCACATAAGGGGACTCCAGGGCTGGACAGGAAGGGGTTAAACAAAACAGCTTGGTCAACTTCCCTGTGCTCAGGCTGTGGTTGGTTGGTGGAAAAGCAGCAACATGCTGGCTCCAATTGCTGGCCCCCATGCTCTCGTAGTCGAAGCTCTGCAGTACAGGAGGCTAAAACCCAAGTCCAATTTTGGTAGGTCCTCTTTAATAATGTGTTTAATCTTTTTTTAAGCCAATTATTTTACTGTATTAATTTTTTTTTAATTTTTTATACCTGTCTGGTAGTTCAGCTTTAAATCCACCACTGTCTAGCTGCATAACAATAGCCATAGAATTCCACAGGGCTGCTATGGGGCCTGGGGAAGGAGGGGGCACGATTTGGGAGGCTGATAAAGAAAAGAAAACTTTAAAGGTGAACCTCAATGAAAAAATGTATTGCATAGCTGATATTATTATGGTTATTATTTATTATTATTACTATTGCTCCTTGATTTAGGCATACTTTATGATAAGATCAATGACACATCATGTCACAGTTGACACCGCAAGCTGTTACAGAGATATAGCTAGGAGGGTTCCATCAAAATGTTGCTTTGGGGCCCCATGATTCATAATTAAGCCCCTGCCACTGTCAATATAACTAAGCTTAGAAGAACATCTTTTTGTCTGCATGGCTGATTCAGAAAGCCAAATACAGTGCAACGTGGCTATTATCATAGGTCTGAATCCCCTAGGACATTTCCAGAGCATTAGTGGTACAGTTTAAGATCTCCCTAAATGGTGGTCATGCAATTCGTGATTGGCCTCATAAATCAAGGTGTTAAAAAATTGTACTCACAAAAGTGTCACAAATGACTGCAGCTCATTGATTGTCCTACTAATGAATGACCATCATTAATCGTGACAGATTTGAGTGTAATTTTCTGTTGACGTAACAAAGAAAAATTCCTCTACAGTTTGAGCCTTGAGTATGTGTTAGATGGGCCATTCTGGTCTGCCCAAAAATTCTAATCCAGCAGAAAAACATATTATGAACGGTTTCCAACATGTAGATTGAAAACAGGTTTTGTTGCCTATATTTCCAATTAGGCATAAAGATCCATCGCCACTACAACGCACGTCTATGAAGTGTTGTCCCTAAGTTATCTGGGCTCCCAGACTAGGGACAGGGGCAGATCGGGGGGGGGGGGGGGGTGTTGTCTGTGCTCAGATTTTAGTTGCCCCCCCAGGTCTCAGAGAGTGGATCCACTGATCCATGAGCCAGTCTGATGCAGACAGTTGATGCAAGGGGGCACTCTGAGGACAATCCATGTAAGGGGGCACTCTGATGGGGACAATTGATGTAAGGGGAAACTCTGATGGAGACACCTGATGTAAGGGGGCACTCTTGATGGGGACACCTGATGTAAGCGGGCACTCTGACTGGAATGCTTGATGTAAGGAGGCACTCTGATGGGAAACCTCTGATTGGGACACCTGATTTAAGCAGGCATTCTGATGAGGACACTTGATGTAAGGGGGACTCTGATTGGGACACTTGACGTAAGGGTGCATTCTGGTGGGGACATCTGATGTAAGGGGGCACTCTTGATGGGGACACCTGATGTAAGTGGGCACTCTGACTGGAATGCTTGATGTAAGGAGGCACTTTGATGGGGAAACCTGATGTAAGGAGGCATTCTGATGAGGACATCTGATGTAAGGGGGACTTTGATTGGGACACCTGATGTAAGGAGGCATTCTGATGAGGACATCTGATATAAGGGGGACTCTGATTGGGACACCTGATGTAAGGAGGCATTCTGATGAGGACATCTGATGTAAGGGGGACTCTGATTGGAACACCTGATGTAAGGGTGTATTCTGGTGGGGACACCTTATGTAAGGGGGCACTTTGATTAGTAAGCATGTTGTAAAGGGGGGATCTGATAGGGACATCTGATGTAAGGGGGCACAGGTTCTGTTTAATAGTGTCTCCAAGGTCATGACACTGAGTGATAGATTGTCAGTAGCTCACATACAGTGTTGACATTATGCCCCCAGACTATTTTACTGCACCCCCAGATCAGATAGGTTAGATTCGGCCCTGACTAGGGATGAGTTGCGTTTAGTCCAATCCCAGTTAGTCAAACCTGCAGGAAATTGTTGCATGGTTGCATCCCCATCAGCCCAATCAGTTGTGGCCAGGGCATTCCCCATCTGCACATACACAAAGGGGCAGAGATGGCCAAAATGGCCAAATTTGGTCAATGTTATTGACCCAATATGGCTATCTGACCATATTAGGTAAAGTACGTCACAAGCATCTCTGCCTCTTTGTATACATGCCACTGTACAACAGGCAATGCAGTTGCCAGAGTTGATTGGGCTGGCAGGGATGCAATAGTGTGACAGTTTCCCTTGAGCTCTGCAGAATTAGTTTTCGACCAAGTCCAGACCGAACCCAGTTCATCCCTGCTTGGCACATACAGTTATATATACATATAATATATAGCAATGAATAAATTAAGAGCAGGTTTACCTTGGATATAGCCCTTTCTTAAAGCTGAACTCCGGGGATTAGACAAAATCTACCCTTGCAGTGGCCGATCCCCTCTGCACTGCAAGCGTTAAATGCTTGTTTTATCTAGGTTTGCTGGGATAAGGTGAGGGCCAGATCTAGCCTGTCAGGGGGAATGTACAGGATTTGGTAGGGCAGAGCACAGGGGTCAGTGGGGGAGTGTACAGGGTGTGAAAGGGCAGAGGACGGGGGGGCAGTAGGACAAGGGTCAGTAGGGCAGTGTACAGTGGGCCAGCAGGGGACTGTACAGGAATTGGTAGGGTGGTGTACAGTGGGTCAATGGGAAATCAAAGGAGGTCAGCAGGGCAGTGAGGGGCGCAACTGAAATCTGGGGGGGGGGGCACAGCACCCCCTTAGATCCAGTCATGGTAAGGTGTAATATTTTCCTTCCTTATGTCCATCCATGCTACCAGTCCAGCATTGCCATCTACAGCGCTCTCAGCCGTGGTCACATGCTCCCCCTCCATGTACAGTGCAGGATTAATACTGTACGTGACACTGAAGGACCGCCAGCAGTAGAAGACCTTATCCCTGCACTCTTAGACAAAGCAAGCATTTAACTCTTGGAGTGCAGGAGAGGGGCTCACTACAAGGGTAGACTTGTTTAATTCCTGCAGCTTTGCTTTAAGGTTGGATTCACACTTTTGCATTTTTGCTTGATACTTTCTCCATTGAAATCATTATTATGTGCACCAATGTGCATCATATTGCATGTAAACGCATCACGACAAGCATCAATGCATTATGATGTGTGTTGACATTCAATACAAATTGCAGTTGAGACACGCATTGAAAATGGGCGACAGCACACTTTAACAAACGCTGACACACAATTTGATTGATTTCATCAGAAAACACATTGGGATGGGGGGGATGCAGAGGGGTGAATGCAGTCTAAAGGTACAGCAACGCACCAGAGTCAAGACTCGTTTAAGGCAGCTGAAGACCCCAAGCATGTGCCAAATCCAACAAAACGCAGTATGGCGACAGCTGAAATAATGAAAATGGCTAATCACTAGACTTTACAATGTTTTCACAGCACTTAATCCAGGTTTTCTGAGCAAAAAAAAAAACAACTATTTATAAACTGTTTCCAACATTCAGAGCCTGTTCACGCTGTTTGCAATTAAATGTGTTGTGGGTATGCTGCATTAGTGCAGCCCATTCATTAGTGCAGCCCATTCATCACTACAGCCCATTTATTACTATATCCCATTCATTACTGCAGCCCATTCATTAATACAGCCCATTCATGGTGCACTGTACATGTAGTATGCTGTAGCTCAGGTGCGTTGATTAGGTGAGTTGGAGTGCCATTCAAACTGAATGGCAATGAACACCTTGTTCTGCAGTTCACTACAGTAAAACGGGCAAGTGCCCTAAGATTAAGTATTGCCTGCAGCAGAGTTGCTAAAATTCAGCTTTTGTTAACCTATGAGGTCTCTTCCTCTCCATCCAAGTCGGTGATACTTTTCAGTTTAACAAAGAAATTACTTCTCCCCAATAAACAGAAAGGAAATTTGTCAAAAGTATGGGGTGCTCGGCTCTCAAGCCCTGAACTGGGTCACCCTCATGGAAGATCTGGTGCTGAACACCAGCAGGGGCTCATGCCATGCTCCCATACTGCACAAATCCACAAAAAAATTCAAAAGCTGGTAACTTTATTTATCGGGACAACTTGAAGAGAGATTGCCTCTGCTGACATATTTCACCCAGACCAATATTTAAGCACACCCCTTGTGGGTGAAACGTGTTAAAAGAGGAGGTCCCAGATGGTGACTCTGTTCATGTTGTCCAGATGAATAAAGTTTCCAGCGTTTGCCCTTTTTATGGGTTGGTCCTGCTCAGGCCCGTCTCTATTTATGTGAGCACTACCCATCATGCCAGCTTTATGGGTTGGTCTTGCCCAGACCTTGGCTCTAAATATGTAGGGGCCACCCATCATTCCCACTTTATGGGTTAGTCCTACCCAGACATGTCTCTATTTATGTGAGCACTACCCATCATGCCAGCTTTATGGGTTGGTCTTGCCCAGACCCCAGCTTTAATCATGTAAGGACCACCCATCAAACCCACTTTATAGGTTGGTCCTGCCCAGACCTGGGCTCTAAATATGTAAGAACCACCCACCATGTCCACTTTATAGGTTGGTCTTGCCCAGACCCCAGCTTTATTCATGTAAGGACCACCCATTAAACCCACTTTATGGGTTTGACCTGCCCAGACCTTGGCTCTAAATATGTAGGGACCACCCATCCTTCCCACTTTATGGGTTAGTCCTACCCAGACATGTCTCTATTTATGTGAGCACTACCCATAATGCCAGCTTCATGGGTTGGTCTTGCTCAGACCCCAGCATTAATCATGTAAGGGCCACCCATCAAACCCACTTTATAGGTTTGTCCTACCATGACCAGTCTCTAAATATGTAAGGACCACCCATCATGCCCACTTTATGGGTTGGTCCTGCCCAGACGCAACTTTAATTAATGTAAGGACCACCTGTCAAACTCACTTTATGGGTTGGTCCTGCCCAGACCTCGGCTCTAAATATGTAAGGACCACCCATCGTATCCACTTTATGGGATGGTCCTGCCCAGACCTCAGCTTCAAATATGTAAGGGCCACCCATCGTACCCACTTTATGGGATGGTCCTGCCTAGACTTCGCCTCTAAATATCACCTACTTGTGGCCCTGATCCCCACAATGTGCAGTAACTCAAATAAGGTTGATGCTGTGATCCCGGGACACAGCCAGGGACACAGCATCGGCAGGACAGAGGGCCAAAATGCAGGATTGTCCCAGATGCCATGTGTTCCCTTACTGCTTCTAGACTTTGCAGTGAAGGGGAGCAGTGGTCCACCTTTGTAAGGTATGGTACTAGTTACTCTGGTCAGACGGTGGTGTCACCAACATTGGTAAACAAGCATAGAGTGAGGACATGACTGGATATCTTGAAAATGAATTGTTAAGGCAGGCCCTTGCATGACACTGACAGATCAAAATCTGACCGGCATTACGCGATTTTTTTAAAACACAGAATTGCGTCCATATAGGCGTTTGTTATTTAAATACATTTTTATGTTTCCCATGTGGGTTTAGTCACATGCATTGGAAAAAAATCAGAAAAAAGCAGTTTGGCTCCCAGCATGCCATTTAATTTCCCACAGTGCGTTCGTTAAATGCATCACAAGCGATTTTACGTTCACTTCGGATGCCTTTACGACACATTTGCCGAGAGCCCTATTAAATGTGGTCTCATGAGATGACCACGAAAAAAATAAGATGGAAAACGCGGTGGATTCTTCTTGTGAGTACTAATAAGCTGAAAGAAGAAAACGGGAATTATTTTCAGAAGTGTTACCATGCTGTTAGATCCATCAAAACCACCATCCCCGTGTACGTACCCTTCAAGTAGAATAGCTGATACCGTTTTATTAGCGGCTACATATTACAGCAGATTGTCGCAATTTTCATCACACTTTTAAAATAACCCCTCTTTATTTCTAGAAAAACGCTTTTCTTCCTAGCAGCAGCGTGACCCTTAGGGCCTTTTTTTCTGAGAGGCGAGGTTGGTGTGTCTATTTGCGCTGCATTCAAAATTTAAATAAATTGTGATTTTTGTATTTTATTTATTTTATTTTTTTTTTTTTTACTGTTTGCATTATTTAGGGATTTTAATTTTAAAGCAGATTTTTTTTTCTGCTCATGGGATTCGATTGCTAGCACAAATATGCAGAGAAAAAAAAAGCAAATTGTGTGAAGTGAGATGAAGAATGCAAGAGCGCACATTAAACTCATTAATCTGAATAAGCCCTGTGGAGCATATATTTGCTGCCTTGTTTAAGCTACTTTGTTTTGCCGTACAGTGCCTATGTATTTGTTTGTAACTCGTTGTTTTGAATGGCAAAATATTGTTTCTTATCCTCCTGGCTTCTTTTATTTCAGTGTTCAGGCAATATTTTTGTGAAAAGTTTTGCTACGTTTTAACTGTCATTGTGTAAGCCTTTTATGTCTTTCTGTTTTAGATTTTATTTTTTGTCTTTCATGTTTTCTTCTAGTTTTTTTTTTTTATTGACTTTTATGTATTTTTTTTTGTTTTTGTTTTTATGTTTTAGCCTTTTTGTTTTTGTGTGTTTTTTAGCAGTATAAGCTACAATGAAAATGCATAATTTTTAGGTTTATTTTTCTATTTTAGTAAAATAATATAGTCATGCCATCCTGGATCTTACTTCCTAAAAGACTTGAGATTTTTTTTTTTTAAGCATTAGAGGTTTTCCTTCCTCAGAAGTAAAATAGTCATTTGTAGACGTTGAGTGATTCATGCCATGTAAAAGTTCTTTTGTTGTATTATTTTTGGATTCCAGGAAAAAACTTTAAAAGGTCAGTCTTGGTAAAACTGTTCAGTAATTGGTGGATTGTGGTGGGCTGAGTCACTCGAGGGTTTCTTCCATGTCTTGGGGATTCCAGATCTCCCTGTTACAGTTCTTGGCTCTGCTCCCCCTACTTGAGGGTGTTCCCACTTTTCCTGTTACATTCACCAAAACATAACACAAACCAGGAGCCGTTGATAATGGCACTGGTGGACCTCGAACTCAACCTTTCCCTCAACAGATACAAAAAACTGTTATGGGAATTAACTCTTCAGCATTTACCGAAAACTGAAATATCTCCTTTGGGTGCATTGGCCCTTTTAAGTAAGCATTGCATTGTCCCCTGTAAATGTTCTTGGTATGATGTTCTTTCTAATGCTTCTACCACAAAGACATAATAGAATTATTTTGCGTAACGTAGTTGTACTCAAAATAGTGCAGCCAACAATATTGTCTATAGCAGTGGCCTCCAAACTGCGGCCTGAGGGCAGGGTGTGGCCCTTTTGTTTGCTTTTATCCAGCCTTTGGGTTGCTATTTTATTCACTGACTCCAGTGAAGGGCACAATTCCTCCCAATAACACCAATGAAGGGGCACAATTCCTACCAATTACATTAACGATGGGGCACAATTCCTCCCAATCACACCAACATGGGGCCTAATGACACCAATGATGGGGCACAATTACTCCCAATGACAACAAGGATTGGGCACAATTCCTCAGACTGACACCAATGATGGGGGATTGTTGGGACATGTTGTACTCCCGATGGCTACAATCTGGCCCTCCTAAAGTCTAAAGGACAATAAACAGGCACTTTATTTAGAAAGTTTGGAGACCCATGGTCTATAGCACCAAGAATGAGAGTATCCTAGGAGTACCAAGTGTCATGTGCCTCAGACATCTTTACATCTTCTGGTGACTGGATGGGTTATTTTAAATAATGTTGGCTTCTCCCAGTAACATAGAAACAAGAGTGATCACGGTCGCTTTGTCAAGTAGACCCAAATTCTTTGGAGCATACAAGCTTTTTTTACCTGCCTATCACAAAGGACCTACAGTTGGTGACCATTCCCACCATGGCACCGCCATCTCATGTGGTTTGGTTTCATAAGGGGTAACTAAAAGTCACAGGTCCCTTATGCCAACTTGGTGCTGTGAGATGCAATATCTTTCTTCAACCTTGCTCATCCATATATCTGATACTTCCTTGGCGAGGCTTAGGTCTACTAGAGTATCAGGAACATGAATGAGAAAGAGACAGGCATGCTACTTTCTTCTATACAGAATGCAGATAGCTGCAGGAGTAGTCATAGATGAGCCACCTACCCTTGTGGGCCCAGGAGCAGTTGCATCATCTACATTCTGTAATGTAGATAATTACATAATTTATGATTACATCATTGTGTATTTGGGGTGTAACTAGAGCTCTAAGGATACAAGTTCTTGACCTGACTCACCACTCTCTGGAGTGGTTGCACACAAATCATGGCAATTGTATGGGTTGGCTACCCCCAAAGCTACCCCTAATCATGGTAGATAAGATCTTTGTGGTCCTGGATTCTAAACAAAGCTTTTCCAACTTGATATCATTTTGGGAGGACAGTGTCTCTAGTCTGTGAAACCAGTTGTCGAATTCCTGTCCACATCTCCAGTTCTCTTCTCTTTCTGGATGTGGGCCCTTTTTTCAAATGCCTGGAGAAGGGAGAGTCTTTCATAACTACCAAAACTTGTAGGCTCTTACAGTTCCTACATGCTAAAAAATGAACATTGAGTTTGTACTTATATATTTGTTTGTGGCGCTTCTTGTTTATTTACTCCCCAACCATGGTGGCCAGTGTTGTAATATCCATACATGCATCGTCAGTGGTCATTGGCTTGTAGCCCCTAGTAAACCCTTCTGTATCTCTGCTGATTCAGTATGCACCTTGATACAACCTGAGGGTATTTTAGTGCACATCAGAACTGCCTGGCACTGCTCCTGGATGCCACCCCTCTGCACCTTCCATAGCTCAGTTCCACTCCTCATGTAATTCAGCCCTTCCTTCCACCCAGTCAGATTTAGGTGGTCCAGGCTATTGTCCATATCAAGGAGTGGGCAGAAAAAGTAATTTGCTTTTTGAATTCTGGCCAGTTGTCAACAGTAGGAGCTATGCAAACAATGACTGGGGTAAGGGAGATCCAACGAGGCCCCTACGCCAGCCTAATAGGTGCTGAATGCATTGTCTTGATGATGGTTATTCTACTGTTGAACATGCTGTGGGCACACATCCAACTCTTCAACTGGATCCCTAAAGCAGTTGATACCCCTCTAGCCTAACTGGCAAAATGGCTTCTTCTTCTTCTATGTGGTTCGTGTATTTTAGTCTAAAGGCTTTATTTATTTAAATAATTGCTCTCTTTGTTGCCAGTAGTACCTAAATTCTCCCTTGCCTTCTTCACTTCTCCAGACAACAGAAACCAGTTTTTTGTTTTGGGATTCTTGCTAAGAAAGGCGGAAAAAAAAATGTCTTATTTTGTGCAAATAATCAGGCCCGAGGTGAACTTGGCCTCCTTTCTCCCTTCATGTTTTGTAATCTCAGGCTTTGACACAGATATCTAGGCCGTGTATTCTTATATAATGACCCTTTTGCCTTATTCCCCTTGAAAGCCTACATCGTAACGCCATTCTGTAACATGCATTAAGCTCAGGTCTTTCTTCCGGGGAAACCACCTAGCTTGGCGGAGGTTCAGCCGCTGTCAGACAGATGTCAACCACGTTTTCATTATCTCTCAAAAAAATGGCCGCCCTCACACCAACTCTCATTCAGCCCATCCTTTCCAGCTAATAAAATCGTCCTGAGGTTTGTCATGTGTTCATTATACGAAAGTTGCAGAGACTCCATGATTCCTTATTAAATATTGTATTCATTTGAAAACAGTGTTCTCGTTGCCTTGACATCCGTGAAAACCCCCTTCAGAAAAGAGGAAAAAAAAATGTAAATATTTTACACTTTTTTGTAGAAATTTTTTGGTTAAACAAAAATAGCTTTTTTGTATTATTTTAATTTTAGGATGGGTATCCTTTTTTTAAAAAAAAAAGAGCAAATGTTGTCATTAGAGGTAATTTATGAACTAATTAGATTATTGTTAGCGCCTTGAAACTGTAATTAGCGCAGTGCTCCTTTTCGATGGGGGAAATGTTTTTTTTTGCTTCTTTGTGGAAAAAAATGAATTAAAAGTTTTCTAAAAAGCACTTGTGTGGTCTGTTATTTTAAAGAACAAAAGACTATTGTTTAAAGTGAAACTTTACTCATGAAAAAAATTATAAGAATTAATGTTCTTT
The DNA here is from genome assembly GCF_042186555.1 of Aquarana catesbeiana. Taxonomy (NCBI): domain Eukaryota; kingdom Metazoa; phylum Chordata; class Amphibia; order Anura; family Ranidae; genus Aquarana; species Aquarana catesbeiana. The sequence goes on from NC_133326.1 coordinate 683,293,145, forward strand.
AACAAAAGAACATACAACCCACATTAACAATTATGCTACCAAAAGAAGTGTGTGCTGTAACTTGCCTCCAGTAATGCTTTTGTTTTTTCTTGCTGGAAGTGGCCATTTTGTTGAAGCCGAGCACAGTCATTTCCTTATTGGAACCTTTCTGTCCTGAGTCTCAAAAACTTTCACTTTCCTAAATAAAAATATGTACATTTCCAGATTTTGATGTCTCGGCTTAGATAGAGAGGAAGGCTGACAGGAGGAAAATGGTGAGAATGGTTCCTCTATATGCAGTCGCCACCGCCACTCCTATCTAGGTGTACAGGTGGGGGGCTACATGGGCCCCCTGGAGCATGGGGGCTGGGTCTCAATTGTGACCCCTGTAGGTACCCCCCCCCCCCCCCCCCCGCTTGGTGTGGTGGTTGCATTCGTTTTCTTTTTACAAAATCTCATTTTGCTTTATTTTCACCAGGTAATCTTGCAAATAACACACGTCCTGTCCCTGGGTGGCTACACACTCCTCCACTATATCATAGCTGTCACCCTAGGGCAGTGATGGCGAACCTTGGCACTCCAGATGTTTTGGAACTACATTTCCCATGATGCTCAAGCACTCTGCAGTGAAGCTAAGCATCGTGGGAAATGTAGTTCCAAAACATCTGGGGTGTCAAGGTTAACCATCACTGCCCTAGGCTGCTCTCCTGATATGAACTACATACACGTCTGTATCTCTTCATCACCATTACATGGGGGGCAGGGCAATTGGTAGTTTACAGGATATAACTAGGAAGATATTCTTCAGCACAGCTCACAGGAAGTGACAAGGACACTGCATTTCTGGCAGGATCAATGGGTTATTTTTTTGTACTTGCTAAAAATTATATTAGCTTAAAAAAAAAATTAAGGCAGCTGCCACATCTAAGGACTGTATTACATTATTGTTTTTGGGTTTAGTTATCCTTTACATTTTAACTTTAAAGAAAAGAAAAAGACCAGAGACCACCATAAAAATGAAGACATTTTATTAAGCTACAAAAATTTGATCACACTTGCCTTATATTTAAAATGACAAAGCTGTTAAAGAACCCCCTTAGGATAACCCCCACCCACCACCTAATCGAGCAATGCGTATAAATGATCCAAGTGTAAGAAATGAATGTCTATCCAATAAGGCCACCCCTAAATACGTGCTCTAGCCTCAGATAATACCACATCTCAGGAACAAAGGAAATCAGATCTGAGCAGAGCTGTCCATGTCCAAGACACCAAAACATTCTATTAAAGTCAATGTGTTCATATATTGGTGACGGCCTCTTCTCCTCCCGAGCAGATATACATACATTGAGTCCATGCCGTACATCCACAAGGCAACAATTAAGTAATAAAAGAATATCTGTTTCAAAGCCAGAAAGTACCTGTTTAATCATTTCCATATGCAAAGTAGTCCTCAATATCAAAAAGCACTTTTTAAAAGTAGTCTGCATTCCAAGAGCACATGTGCATTTACAATTTAGGCAAAAATATAGGCATAGCAATTACGCGGGGTCTGTTTAGAAAAAAAAGCTGCAGTTATTTGTCCTGTGAAACTGCATGTACATTTGTTCTGTGCGAATGAGGGAGAAATCAAATGTTATTAAGACCTATGAGATACAGGCGCTCCGAAGATGGCGTCCAGATTCTATGGTGGAGGACAAACTGCTGGTGCCACCACCCCTGATAGAAAAGGGAAGAACTTCCCCTGAAAACTAATACCAACTAAGGAACTAAGGATGGTTATTTGTTCTGTGAAACTACATCTACATTTGTTCTGTGTGAATGGGGGAGAAAGCTAATGTTATTAGGATATATTCCAATCAGACGCAAGCTCTCCCAAGATGGCGCCCAGATTCCATGGTGGAGGACATACTGCTGGTGCCACTACCCCTGCTAGAAAAGGGAAGAACTTCCCCTGAAAACCGATTCCAACTAAGGAATGAAGGACAGTTATGTGTCCTGGCAAACGGCATGTACATTTGTTTAGTGTGAATGGGGGAGAGATCGAATGTTATTGGAATATATTCCAATCATTCACAGGCTCTCCCAAAATGGCACCCAGATTCTATGGTGGAGGACAAGCTGCTGGTGCCACTATCCCTGATAGAAAAGGAAAGAGCTTCCCCTGGAAACTAATAAACTAATACCAACTAAGGAACTAAGGATGGTTATTTGTTCTGTGAAACTACATATACATTTGTTCTGTGTGAATGGGGGAGAAAGCGAATGTTATTAGGATATATTCCAATCAGACACAAGCTCTCCCAAGATGGCACCCAGATTCTATGATGGAGGACATATTGCTGGTGCCACTACCCCTGATAGAAAAGGGAAGAACTTCCCCTTAAAACCAATTCCAACTAAGGAATGAAGGACAGTTATTTGTCCTGTGAAACGGCATGTACATTTGTTTTGTGTGAATAGGGGAGAGATCGAATGTTATTGGAATATAATCCAATCAGGCACAGGGTCTCCCAAAATGGCACCTAGATTCTATGGTGGAGGACAAGCTGCTGGTGCCACTATCCCTGATAGAAAAGGAAAGAGCTTCCCCTGAAAACTAATACCAACTAAGGAACTAAGGATGGTTATTTGTTCTGTGAAACTACATGTAAATTTGTTCTGTGTGAATGCAGGAGAGAGCGAATGTTATTAGGATATATTCCAATCAGACACAAGCTCTCCCAAGATGGCTTCCAGATTCTATGGTGGAGGACACATTGGTGCCTCTGCCCCTAATAGAAAAGGGAAGAACATCCCCTGAAAACGGATTCCAAGTAAGGAACGAAGGACAGTTATTTGTCCTGTGAAACTGCGTGTACATTTGTTCTGTGTGAATGGGGGAGAGAGCGAATGTTATTAGGATATATTCCATTCAGACACAGGCTCTCCCAAAATGGCGCCCTGATTCCATGGTGAAGGACACACTGGTGCAACTACCCTTAATAGAAAAGAAAAGAACATCCAAGTTTCCAAGTAAGGAACTAAGGACAGTTATTTGTCCTGTGAAACTGTGTGTATATTTGTTCTGTGTGAATGGGGGAGAGAGCGAATGTTAATAGGATATATTCCAATCGGACACAGGCTCTCCCAAAATGGCGCCCTGATTCCATGGTGGAGGACACATTGGCGCCACTACCTATAATAGAAAAGGTAAGAACTTCCCCTGAAAAACAATTCCAAATAAGGAACTATGGGCAGTTCTTTGTCCTGTGAAACTGAGTGTATATTTGTTCTGTGTGAATGGGGGAGAGAGCAAATGTTATTAGGATATATTCCACTCAGACACAGGCTCCCCCAACATGGCATCTCAGATTCCATGGTGGAGGACACATTGGTGCCACTACCCCTAATAGAAAAGGGAAGAACTTCCCCTGAACACTGATTCCAAGTAAGGAACTAAGGACAGTTATTTGTCCCGTGAAACTGCGTGTACATTTGTTCTGTGTGAATGGGTGAGAGATAGAATATTATTGGAATATATTACAATCAGACAAAGGCTCTCCCAAAATGGCGCCCTGATTCCATGGTGAAGGACACACTGGTGCCACTACCCCTAATAAGAAGAACATCCCCTGAAAACTGATCCCAAGTAAGGAACTAATGACAGTTATTTGTCCCGTGAAACTGCGTGTACATTTGTTCTGTGTGAATGGGGGAGAGAGCGAATGTTATTAGGATATATTCCACTCAGACACAGGCTCTCCCAAAATGGCGCCCTGATTCCATGGTGGAGGACACATTGATGCCACTACCTATAATAGAAAAGGTAAGAACTTCTCCTGAAAAACAATTCCAAATAAGGAACTATGGGCAGTTATTTGTCCCGTGAAACTGCGTGTACATTTGTTCTGTGTGAATGGGGGAGAGAGCGAATGTTATTAGGATATATTCCACTCAGACACAGGCTCTCCCAAAATGGCGCCCTGATTCCATGGTGGAGGACACATTGGTGCCACTACCTATAATAGAAAAGGTAAGAACTTCTCCTGAAAAACAATTCCAAATAAGGAACTATGGGCAGTTATTTGTACCGTGAAACTGTGTGTATATTTGTTCTGTGTGAAAGCTCTCCCAAAATGGTGCCCTGATTCCATGGTGAAGGACACACTGGTGCCACTACTCCTAATAAGAAGAACATCCCCTGAAAACCGATCCCAAGTAAGGAACTAAAGGAGAGTTATTTGTCCCGTGAAACTGCGTGTACATTTGTTTTGGAATATATTCCAATCAGACACAGGCTCTCCCAAAATGGCGCCCAGATTCTATGGCAGAGGAACACACTGGTGCCACTACCGCTAACAGAAAACGGAAGAAATTCCCCTGAAAAACAATTCCAAATAGGGAACTAAGATCAGGTGGGGCATCTAGTGGTAGAAAGTGATAACTACACCATAATCTCACTAGAGGGAAACAATGGGTGACTAACACCCCGTTACATGTTGGGACACCATTCCAAATGAATGACACCAGAACATACTGTACTACAGTGCAGTAAAACGTGTTATACCTACACTTAAGCTTTTTTGCCACTACAAGTGTATAGCCCTGAACGGGCGCACTTTTGTGTATCGGCAGGCAGTCAGGAGGCGGTAAAACTGCATCTCAACTGGGAAGCTGTTTCCCTTCGGTGCTCTGTCGGCCGCACCCTGACGTCATCACGCACAATACAGGCCCAGCAGTCCCGTCTTGTGAGAAATCTGAAGGGAGGAATAAGGTCAACAAAATGCTTTTTTTAATGGTGCCTTAGACAAAACCAAACATTTAACCCTTGCACCTGGGCAAGTCCCCCCCCTTCCTTCACTGCAAGAGTTAAATGTCGCATGGAGAGTAGGGTAGCTGTAAAAACTGTACCCGGAGTTCAGCTTTAAAAAATAAAATAAAAATTGGAAGTGAAAAGAAACCTTCAGGGCGATTCTGTCAGAAACAAGATTTTCTTCCTGTTTTTTTCCAAGCCGCGATCACCGCGGCGCAATATTCTGGTTCTTGCCAGGATTGTGCACCTGTGCGACTCATGCCGAGGCTTCCACCTGCGGATCCTTTGTGTAGAAGAGCTCGCGCTACATCGATTTCGAGACACTAAAAAAAAAAAAAGGCAACGCTGTTTTTTTCACGCCATCACTTTGGACACGATATACTTTTATAATTATTATTATTACTATTATTTTTTTTTTGGAAGCAGCGATATTTTTGAGTCCGAGTTTTTCTGCCGGGAGAGAATGACATGATGTTGTATGTGTGTGAGCTCACTAATAATACAATGCCACAGTGATTAATGGCTGCTGTGTTATCTGAGGAGTAACCATGGGGACTGGTTTCCATGGACACCCAACAATAGGCTCTGAGCAGCCACGTAGGCCCGAGCCGCCGTGTGTGTCCCTGTGTTTGTGTAACTGTTATTTTCTGGAGGGGGGGACGCAGAAGGGTCAAGTGCAGCTACTAAACACACACGCTGGGGACCCCCGCGCCGACTCCTGGCGTTGGGAATGAGAGCCGAGGGAGAAGGGGGGACGGGGGGGACGCGGCCATGTATTGAAGGCTAAGCGGAGAGTCAAGAGAGCAACTTGTAGGAAATAAGGCAGAAAAAAGGAAACAAAATGAAGGGAAAAGATATCAAAGGAGCATCGGGATAAAAAGAATAAATTAAAGCACGGATATGGATGCTGTTGTGCCCGGGGCACTGATCGTACCTGTAGTGACGCACATTTTTAACTTCACACCATTACATGCGTTTGTATACAGGATTTGAAGTGCATCACGTTTTATACGGTTTAGCGCTTTTTTTGTCATATGTCAAATGCTAATACTCATTGTTGGACCTTTTTTCTTTAAACCAAGTAATGGAAAGCCCCTCCCTCACAAAATAGAGTGCAGTGCGTCATGTCCTGTGCATTTATGCAAGCTGCCATTATTTTCTCTGGGCTAATTGTGTGCATTACTGTGCAAAATATGAGCAAATTAGATGTTTTTTTATCTTACGTGAGGTAAATTCATAGAACATAATAGACTTTTAAATGAGTACAGAGGAGAGAGGGAGCAAGAGAAAAAAAGGTGGGGAGTAAAGCTGCCCATTAATGAGTCATTTTTTTTCGGGTTGAACGAAAAAAAGGACTCGATTCCCCCATCCACACACTTGAGCTATTGTATTCTGACAGCGGGGCACTGATGTAGTGGAATTTTTTCAACAAGGCAGTTGTTCAGAAGTTGATCAGTAGACCAACCTGCCCATACATGGATCAAAATTTGTCCAGTCACTGCTATATTGAGATCCATCTATAGCCAGCTTTAGAGAGAAAGATGGTGGGGGGGGGGGGGTGTGGAGAGAGAGAGGAAGTAAGGGAAATAGAGAGAGAGAGGAGGGGAGATAAAGAAAGGGAAGGCGAGGGAAGTAGGGAAGGGCAAAAAGAGAAAAAAAGGGAGAGAGGGGGTGGAGAGAGTATAAGGAAAAGAGGAAGTAAGGGGGAGAGAAAGAGAAGGAGGGTTAGAGAAAGGAAAAGAAAAAGGTAGAGGAAGTAAGGAAGAAAAAGGAAAGAGAGATTTAAAGTGGTAGAGGAAGTTAAGAAATAAGAAAAAAGGAAGGAGGGATAAAGTGGTATAGGAAGCAGGGGAGAGGGAAAATGGGAGGGAGGAATAAAGGGGTATAAGAAGTAGGGGAGAGGGGAAATCGGAGGGAGGAATAAAGTGGTAGAGGAAGTGAGACAGAGGGATAAGGTGGTAGAGGAAGTAGGGGGGAAGAGATAATGAGACGGAGGGATAAGGTGGTAGAGGAAGTAGGCGGAAGAGAGAATGAGACGGAGGGATAAAGTGGTAGAGGAAGTAGGGGAGAGGGAGAATGGGACAGAGGGATAAAGTAGTAAATCAAGTAGGGGGAAGAAAGAATGTGACAGAGGGATAAAGTAGTAGAGGACCTAGGGAAGAGGGAGAATGGGATGGAGGGATAAAGTGGTAGATCAAATGGGGAAGAGGGAGAATGGGATGCAGGGATAAAGTGGTACAGGAAATAGTGAAGAGTGAGAATAGGACGGAGGGATAAAGTGGTAGAGGAAATAGGGGGAAGGGAGAATGAGACGGAGGGATAAAATATAGAGGTAGTAGGGGAGAGGAAGAATGGGACGGAGGGGTAAGGTGGTAAGGGAAAGGGAAAATGAGATGGAGGATAAGGTGGTGGGGAAAGGGAGAATGAGACAGATGGATAAAGTGGTAGAGGAAGTAGGGGGAGAGGGAGATGGGACAGGGAGTGAGGAATAAAGTGGTAAAGGAAATAGGGGAGAGGGAGAAAGGGATAAAGTTGTAGAGGAAGTAGGGGAGAGAGAGAATGGGACAGAGGGATAAAGTGGTAGAGGAAGTAGGGGGGAGAGAAAATGAATGCAGGGATAAAGTGGTAGAGGAAGTAGGGGAGAGGGAGAATGGGACAGAAGGATAAAGTAGTAAAGGAAGTAGGGGAAGAGAGAATGAGACGGAGGGATAAAGTGGTAGAGGACGTAGGGAAGAGGGAGAATGGGATGGAGGGATAAAGTGGTAGATGAAGTGGGGAAGAGGGAGAATGGGATGCAGGGATAAAGTGGTAGAGGAAATAATGAAGAGTGAGAATGGGACAGAGGGATAAATTGGTAGAGGAAGTAGGGGATAGGGAGAATGGGATGGATGGATAAAGTGGTAGAGGAAGTAGGGAAGAGGGAGAATGGAATGGAGGGATAAAGTGGTAGGGGAAGTAGGGGGAAACATAATGAGACTGGGGGGAAGAGAGAATGAGACGGAGGGATAAAGTGGTAGAGGAAGTAGGGGAGAGGGAGAATGGGACAGAGGGATAAAGTAGTAAAGGAAGTAGGGGAAGAGAGAATGAGACGGAGGGATAAAGTGGTAGAGGACGTAGAGAAGAGGGAGAATGGGATGGAGGGATAAAGTGGTAGATGAAGTGGGGAAGAGGGAGAATGGGATGCAGGGATAAAGTGGTAGAGGAAATAATGAAGAGTGAGAATGGGACAGAGGGATAAAGTGGTAGAGGAAATAGGGGGAAGAGAAAATGAGACGGAGGGATAAAATGATAGAGGAAGTAGGGGAGAGGAAGAATGGGACGGAGGGATAAAGTGGTAAGGGAAAGGGAGAATGAGACAGATGGATAAAGTGGTAGAGGAAGTAGGGGGAGAGGGAGATGGGACAGGGAGTGAGGAATAAAGTGGTAAAGGAAATAGGGGAGAGGGAGAAAGGGACAGAGGGATAAAGTTGTAGAGGAAGTAGGAGAGAGGGAGAATGGGACAGAGGGATAAAGTGGTAGAGGAAGTAGGGGAAAGAGAAAATGAGATGCAGGGATAAAGTGGTAGAGGAAGTAGGGAAGTGGGTGAATGGGACGGAGGGATAAAGTGGTAGAGGAAGTAGGGGAGAGGGAAAATGGGATAGATGGATAAAGTGGTAGGGGAAAGGAAGAATGAGCTGGAAGGATAAAGTGGTAGAGGAAGTAAGGGAAAGGGGGATGGGATGGAGAATGAGAGGGAGGAATAAGGTGGTAGAGGAAGTATGGAAGAGGCAGAATGGGAGGGAGAGATAAAGTGGTAGAGGAAGTATGGGAGAGGGAAAGTGGGATGCAGGGATAAAGTGGTAGCGAAAGTAGGGGAAAGAGAGAATGAGAAGGAGGAATAAAATGGTAGGGGAAAGGGAGAATGAGATGGAGGGATAAAGTGGTAGAGGAAGTAGGGGAAAGGGAGAATAAGACAGATGGATAAAATGGTAGAGGGATGAATTAGGTGGTAGAGAAAAAAAGTGAGAGAGAAAAAGGAGAGGGAGGAATGAAGTGGTAGAAGAAGTAAGCAAGAGGGAAAGAGAGAGATGGAGGGAAGGATACAGTGGCAGAGAAAGCAGGGGAGAGAGAAAAAATGAAAGGATATAGTGGTAAAAGAAATAAGGGAGAGAGAGTGAAAGGGACATAGTGCTAAAGAAAGTGAGAATGAGAGAAAATGGGAAGGAGTGATAGTGTGATAGAGAAGGTAGAGGAGGGAGAGAAAAAGAGGGAGTAATTAAGTAAGAGAGGAAATGAGGGAGAGAGAAAAAGGGAGAGAGCATTGAAATGGTAGAGAAAGTTAAGACTCCTGGCATTGGCGAACATGCCAGGTAGTTTAGACCGGTCTAAACTATCTGGCATCTTCGCCAATGCCAGGAGTCTGGCGGACAAGATGGGAGAACTAAAGCTGCTATTGTACAAGGAGGATTTTGATTTTGTAAGAATTACAGAGACCTGGTTCAACAGCTCTCATGATTGGCTGGCAACCATTCAAGGGTATTCCCTATATCGCAGGGATAGAGAGGGTAAAAAAAGGGGTAGGGGTATGCCTATATATCAAAAATGATGTACAAGTGAATATGAGAGACAACATCACTAAGGGAGCAAGGGAGGAGGTGGAATCCCTATGGGTAGAGCTACAAAGGGAGGAAACGTAAAGGGGAAAGTAATACCGGGAGTATGCTATAGGCCCCCAAACCAGAGGGAGAAGGGGGAGGCGGACCTCCTATCACAATCTGGATTAGCGGCAAGGATGGAAAGTGTTAATGGGGGATTTTAATTATCCAGACATAGACTGGGCGGAAGGAACTGTGCATTCATCTAAAGCTTGCCATTTCCGAAATGTCTTGCAGGACAATTTCATGGGTCAGATGGTAGACGCACCAACTAGAAACAAAGTGTTACTAGACCTACTGATTACCAACAATACAGACCTGATCACGGATGTGGAAATACAGGGGAAATTTATTAAACAGAGATCACAGGTCAATTAGTTTCAGTATAAATCACACAAATAGGAAACGTAAGGGGAATACAAAGACACTGAATTTCAAAAGAGCCAACTTCCCTAAACAACAATCCTTGCTAGAAGGTACTAAATGGGATAAAATCGTAAGAAACAAAGAACACAGAGAAAAAATGGGTATGCTTTAAGAGCATATTAAGTAAGGGTATTAGCCAGTGCATCCCAATGGGAAATAAATTTAAAAGAGCTAATAAAAATCCTGAGTGGCTTAACTCCAATGTAAAAACACATATAAAAGCAAAGGAGAAGGCCTTCAAAAAATACAAGGCTAAGGGATCATCAGCTTTCCAACTTTACAAAGAATGCAACAAGAAATGTAAGGGTGCAATCAGGCGGCTAAGATAGAACACGAAAGGCACATAGGAGAGTAAAAAAAATCCCAAGAAATTCTTTAATTATATAAATAGTAAGAAAGGGAGGTCAGATCATATTGGTCCCATAAAGAATGATGAAGGGAATCTGGTTACTAAGGATGGAGAGATGGCAAAGGTATTGAATTTATTCGTCTCCTCAGTCTACACGAGGGAAAAGGGGGGTTTCAGTAACCAAAACTGCAATGTTTATCCTCATGACACGTCACAGGAAGCATCCTCATGGCTAACAGAAGATAGAATTAGAAATAGACTTGAAAAACATAACATTAATAAGTCACCGGGACCAGATGGCTTGCACCTGAGGGTCCTTAACCACTTCAGCCCCAGAAGGATTTGCCCCCTTCCTGACTAGAGCATTTTTTTGTGATACGGCATTGTGTCACTTTAACTGACAATTGCACAGTCGTGGTGACATTGCACCCAAACAAAATTGATGTTCTTTTTTTCCCCACAAACAGAGCTTTCTTTTGATGGTATTTAATCACCTCTGTGGTTTTTATTTTGTGCGCTATAAACAAAAAAAGAGCGACAATTTTGAAAAAAAGCAATATTTTTTACTTTTTGCTATAATAATTATCCCCAAAAAAATATTAAAAACAATTTTTTTCCTCAGTTTAGGCCGATATGTAATCTTCTACATATTTTTGGTTAAAAAAAAATGCAATAAGCGTATATTTATTGGTTTGCACAAAAGTTATAGCGTCTACAAAATAGGGGATAGATTTATGGCATTTTTTAAATTAATTTTCTTTTTAGTAGTAATGGTGCCGATCTGCGCTTTTTATCATGACTGCGACATTGCGGCAGACAGATCGGACACTTTTGACACTATTTTGGAACCAGTGACATTCATACAGCGATCAGTGCTATAAAAATGCACTGATTACTGTGTAAATTTCACTGGCAGGGAAGGGGTTAAACACTAGGGGGCGATCAAGGGGTTAAATGTGTTCCCTTAGTGTGTTCTAACTGTAGGGGGGATGGGCTCACTAGAACATGGCAAAGATCACTGCTCCTGATGACAGGGAGCAGTAGATCCCTGTCATGTTGCTAAGCAGAACAGGGAAATGCTTTTTTTACATAGGCATCTCCCTGTTCTGCCTCTCCGTGTCACGATTGTGGGCCACCGGCAGACATCGAGTCCATGGGACCAGCGGGCTCGCTCACGCGGCAAGCAGGGGGCACACGTGCATCCACTAGTCCGCAATTTAAAGGAGACGTACAGGTACGCCCATTTGCACAGCCGTGCCATTGTGCCAACGTATATCGTTGTGCGCTGGATGACAAGCGGTTAAGGAACTCAGTCAGGTAATTGCCAGACCATTGTTCCTAATTTTCACGAACAGTCTACTCACTGGAATGGTACCAACTGATTGGAGGAAAGCCAATGTAGCACCAATATTTAACAAAGGGCCAAGATACATCCTTGGGAATTACAGACCAGTTAGCCTAACGTCAATAGTATGCAAGCTCTTGGAGGGGATGATAAGGGACTATAGACAAGATTTTAGTAGTGAAAACGGTATCATTAGCAGTAATCAGCATGGATTCATGAAGAATCGTTCTTGCCAAACCAATCTATTAACCTTCTATGAGGAGGTGAGCTGCCATCTAGATAAAGGAAGCCCCATAGACGTGGTGTATCTGGATTTTGCAAAGGCATTTGATACAGTTTCCCATAAACGCTTACTGTACAAACTAAGGTCTATCGGCATGGACCATAGGGGGAGTACATGGATTAAAAACTGGCTACAAGGACGAGTTCAGAGGGTGGTGATAAATGGGAAGTATTCGGAATGGTCCGGTGTGGAAAGTGGGGTCCCCCAGGGTTCTGTCCTGGGACCAATCCTATGTAATTTATTCATAAATGATCGGGAGGATGGGATAAACAGCTCAATCTCAGTATTTGCAGATGATACAAAGCTAAGCAGGGCAATAATTTCTCTGCAAGATGTGGAAACCTTACAAGAAGATCTGAACAAATTAATGGGGTGGGCAACTACATGGCAAATGAGGTTTAATGTGGAAAAATATAAAATAATGCATTTGGGTGGCAAAAATATGAATGCAATCTACTCACTAGGGGGAGAACGTCTGGGGCAATCTAGGATGGAGTTGGACCTGGGCTTCCTAGTAGATGATAGGCTCAGCGGTGGCATGCAGTGCCAAGCTGCTGCAAGCAAAGCATACAGAATATTGGCATGCATTAAAAAGGGAATTAACTCCAGAGATAAAACTATAATTCTCCCGCTCTACAAGACTCTGGTTAGGCCACACTTGGAGTATGCCATCCAATTCGGGGCACCATTCCTCAGGAAGGATGTGCTGGAACTGGAGAGAGTCCAGAGAAGGGCAACAAAACTAATAAAGGGACTGGAGGACCTTAGTTATGAGTGTAGCAAGGTCTCTGGCCTTGTCCATTCTAATGAGAACTTTCCAGGCCAAAGACAGCTGACATCCTTCTGTATGTGGTGGGTTGTGAGGCATAGTGGGTGCAAGGTAGACAAAGTTATTGGGCGCCCGACACTTCTTGGATGTAAAAGAGGTTTTATTTCTCTTAACAGTCCTTTTTGTATTTTTGGGGGAAGGAGGGTTAGGGCCAGGACACCCTTAAGTAGTTGTAAATTCAATTGGCAAACTCCGAGACTTCAATAGGAGGACAGCCGTTCAGGGAAAGGCCCCAGCAAGGCGGCACATCTGCGTATGCAGCAATACTGTCTCCTATGGCAACAGTCTTTACCAGTTCCTAACTCAAACATAACAGTTCCTTCAGCTTCACTACAACTGCCTCTTGTAGTTCTTCAACACTTGAGCTCCTGGTCTCTCACTAGAGCCTCTGATTCACTAACTCTGATCCCTTTGAGCTCCTCCAATCTTTGCGGTGGTATCTCCCTTGAGCGTCAGCCACGCATCCTTGCTGGGTCCCTAGCTTGGCACTCCAGATACTTCTCAAGCTTCACCCCTGCTGACCGGCTTGGTCCCTAGCTTGACACACTAGGCTGCTCTGCAAGTGTCACCTCCGCTTGTTGGGTCCCTGACTTGATCACTGCCTGAAGTTTCCCAATTCTCCACCGTGCCTGTTCGTTGAGAATGCTGCTCCGGTACTTTCTTCAGTTACTCTCTGTGATCCCTGGTAATAAGGTGGTTGGTCCCTTTGTGGCGACAGCTTCCCTTCTACAGGTTCTCCGGCCGGCAGAACCGTCACTTCTGGTTGGACTGCATGCCGCAATCCCAACCCTGCACTGCTCTCTTACTTCTGGATAGGCCCTCGCACAGCTTAGCAGCCAGATCAGATGCCCCCAGGATAGGCCCAATCTCCAGCCTAGCAGCCTGGGGCACACGACACATGTCCACCGAGACAGCCATCCAGGTGGCACAGAACATAAATCACCTGACCTGACCAGAATATATAGGTTCTCCCAGCAGGCCAAGGGATTCAAGAAAACCCCTGCCCATTAGCTAAGATACCCCACATACCCATAACCTGACCTTGAGTTGCTCTTTTCATATCTAGTACCACCAAGTACCTGGCCACCTAGTGGTAGAAAAGAAAAGTGCAACAAGGCCAAACTTATGGAGAAATCACTATCAATCAACCAGGATAACTACTCCTGGCAAGTAAATTTGTGAGGAGCTCCCAGACTAAACTACAGGGTGCTGCATAAGGAAAGGTTACAAGCACTGAACTTATTCTCTCTGGAGAAGAGACGCTTGAGAGGGGATATGATTTCAATGTACAAATAGTGTACTGGTGGCCACACAATAGGGATAAAACTTACTAAAATTAGAAGAGAAGCAGTTTAACCTTAAAATGTGTAGACTGTTCTTTACTGTAAAAGCGGTAAGGATGTGGAATTCTCTTCCGCAGACAGTGGTTTCAGCAGGGAGCATCGATAATTTCAAAAAACTATTGGATAGGCACCTGAACGACCACAACATACAGGGATATACAATATAATATTGACATAAAAGCACGCACACAGGTTGGACTTGATGGACCTGTGTCTTTCTGGAGTCTACTTCTGCCCTCTACTTGCCACTTGTTAAAACTCAACCTGTTACCTGTTTCTTCCTGATGAAGTCTGTATGGGCTGAAAGGTCTGTGAGGTTGAGAAGCTGGTTGAGCACATAAGTACTATATGACCAACCTGTGTGTGTGGTTATAAGGAGTCAGTAAGTACCTGAGTGGAAGTGTTGGGTCGGTTTCATTGAATGTGGAGGGTGTCTTTATTTGGATTTTTATATTTATTTGGCAGCTGCGAGGCTGTGTCTTTGACCTGAAGGAAGCCCATGGAGTTGTTATTGGAATGACAAAGAGACTACAAGCTCATACAAAAGGGTATTGCTTTTTCTGAAAATATCATGGTGTCATGGTCTCTAGCTTAGCAATATTACTAGAAGCAAGTTTCATTTTTATTGGCAAGGGGGCAACCCCTCTGATATGTGAGCTCTTCTGAGCAGGGCCCTCTTAATCCTCTTGCATTTTATTGTATTGTGTGGAAAAGCGCTGCGTAAACTGTTGGCGCTATATAAATCCTTTATTATAATAATAATAATATATGGAAATGTTACAGAAACCCATAACAGACAAATCCCAGGACTCTATGAACTGTGCGCCCACAGAGTGGAAACCAAATTGGGGTGGCACTGGTAGACCCACAAACCCTGGAAAGCAGACTTGGCCAGCACTGTGGGACGTTGGACGATGAGGTCCTCTTCCTTCTACAGTGTTTGATGAAAACCAAGCACAATAAATTCCATAAGGTCATAGACAGAAAAATGCGATACATTCCACAATAATAATATTCCTGGATTCATCTTTTATACATTCCCTGTGGTCATCTGTTGTTAACAAAAGGTTTATTTGTAATTACATTTAAAGCCCAACTTTAGGTCTCAGACCTAGAAATGGGGTGCTTACCTTCCATTGAAATAATAAATTAGTAGGTGGGAGTGAGAGGGAAAGATAGAGAGGGGGAAGGGGGCATCTTCTATTGGCATTGTGTAAACTTCTCCATAAGCACAGAGACATGGGGGGGGGGGGAGAAAGAAAGAAAAACTAAGAAAGAAAGGAAGGAGGGAAATAGGAAGGAAGAATAAGGAAATAAAAAGAAGGAAGGAACAGAGGGATGAAAGAAATAATGGAGGAAGGAATGAAAAATTAAGGGATAGAAGGAATAGAGGGATGAAAGGAAGAATGAAGGAAGAAAAGGAGGAAGGAAAAAAATAAACAAAGGAAATAAAAGGCCAACGGAGGGGGGAGAGGAGGCAGGAAGCGGGAAGGAAATGGTGAGTGAGAACAATGAGGGAAAAAGTAGAGAGAAAGAAAGAAAGAAAGAAAGAAAGAAAGAAAGAAAGAAAGAAAGAAAGAAAGAAAGAAAGGTAGGGATGAGGGAAGTGAAGAAGGAAAAAAACTAAGGGATGAAGGAAGGGGAGAAGGAAGGAAGGAAGAAAGAATTAAGGAAATGATAAAGAAAGGAAAGAAGGAACAGAGGGATGAAAGAAAGAATGAAGGAGGGAATAGAGGGAGGAATGAAGGTAGGACGGAAGAGAGGAATGAAAGAAAGAAAAAGGAAATAAGAAAGAATGGGAGGGAAAGAAGGAAGGAAGGAAGGAAGGAAGGAAGGAAGGAAGGAAGGAAGGAAGGAAGGAAGGAAGGACGGAAGGAAGGACGGAAGGACGGAAGGACGGACGGACGGACGGAAGGAAGGAAGGAAGGAAGGAAGGAAGGAAGGAAGGGAAAGAATAGATTGATGAAAGGAAGAATGAAGGAAGAAAAGGAATAAAACAAAGGAAATAAAAGAACAAAGGAGGGGGAGAGGAGGCAGGAAGGAAATGGTGGGAGAGAACAATGAAGGAGGAAGTAGGGGCATGGATCAAAGGGGTACAGAGAAGAGTATAAAGTGCATTTATCTATGTACAGAGTGATTGAGATGATGCTGAGTGAGATAGAAGGGGATGCTGTGCCAATAATGTCTGCATCACATAAAATTAAAATACATGCAGATTCCATCCCAAAATAGCCATGAATTTGGAAATAAGAATTGCGGGAGCATCAAAGATCTGCATAAGATCCTGCTGGGCCCTGATTGGATCCTGCTGGTGCACAGGCAAGAAGCTGCGACACAGGAGTGCGCAGAAGGGCGAGAATTGGCTAGAAGGAAGCGAGGACAGAATTTAAAATGAAGTTTCTCAGAATGAGCTGCTTTTGGCTCTGTGTGCATTATGGCAGAAGTTTCAGTCCCTGGCCTGAGGTTCTGTACGCCATTTACATCAGTTTTACCCAAAGACTTTAATCTCGGTATCCAATTATTGGTGAATCATTGTGACCAAAAGCCAGTTCTTCCATTGTTTGCAGACCACAGAGGTCAGAGATCCTGCTTTTTTTCTGGCAAACTCAGATTTCCGCTGTGATCAGAAGCAAAAAAAAAACCCCACAGAGGCCAGAGATAAAATATGAACAAAGCCCCCTCCTATTTTCTATTTTTTTGAGGGGTGTGATCAACCAGTTAATCAAACATATGAATGTACATTTAGAGTTTCTTCTTTTTTTAGGGTAATAGCACTATATAATGTAAATTTAAAAAAAAAGATATGCAGTTAAATCCTGAAGTAAAATCTGTGAAAAGATTATCGGCAGCCATATTTAGCTTATGGGTTGACTGCACAAAATGAATGACAAAATGAAATGCAGAGTCATTCTGCAAAAAGTTTCCAGGACAGGACACAACCAGGGGCTGGTAACCTGCAATATATTAATTTTTTGGGTGAATATACACTTTAATCTTTACAGAATGTAAGGAAAACACTACAAAAGATATAAGATGTTAGAAACAATTATCAGTGCACAGACCAGATGGATTGTACCCTCTAGATCAGCCTTTTTCTCAACCTTTTTACCCCTGAGGAACCCCATGAAATAATTATCAGGTCTTGGGGAACCCTTGGATAATAGCGACAGTTCATGGCACTAGGGATTCCTAGAGCAGTGAGCAATGGTGAATGGTGTGATTAATAAGCTAAAGAGAGTTTTAAATAAAATAATAAGTATTGTGTTGTGCCTAGAGCAGTGTTTCTCAACTCCAGTCCTCAAGGCGCCCCAACAGGTCATGTTTTCAGGATTTCCCTTAACTGAAATGGCTGTGGTAATTACTAAGGCAGTGAAACTGATCAAATCACCTGTGCAAAATAATGGTAAGCCTGAAAACATGACCTGTTGGGGCACGTTGAGAGCTGGAGTTGAGAAACACTGACTTAGAGTACTGACACCTATGGCATATTATTTGGTTACCAAGCCCCTACAAAATTAGTTTAGTAACATTCTTGAAATGAACTCCAGAAAATAAAGGTATAGAGTAAAATTGTGGTGTCCTCTGACATTAGTGTCATTGTAGAAGTGCCCCTTACATTGGTGGTTAGAGAAAAATTGCATAGGTGGTCAAGGTAGGTGGGAGATCAATCCACCATGGCTCACTACTCTAGTGACCCCTAGTACTCTCAGAAGAGTTGAGAAACACTGCTCTATCAACGTTCTGTAGTGTTCTTCAAGGAGCTGAGCAACAAATGTAGACCATTGGTCTAAATGCATCTTATATTGTTAGTCAGCGATACTTGCAAACTTTAAGGTTGGCCATTAGGCAAGCTATTAACTAAAAGCAAAGATCTCCAATTCAAGGATTGTGATTACTAACCAATAAAAGAATAAGTAATGTGTTGTACCAAGAGTAGTAAAATTGTGGTGTCCTCTAACATTAGTAGTCATTGTAGAAGTGCCCCTTACATTGGTGGTTAGAGGAAAATTACCCCCTTGCATTGGTGGTCAAGGCAGGTGGGAGATCAATCCACCATTTCTCACTACTCAAAGAACCCCTAGTAATCTCAGGGGGAACCCTGGTTGAGAAACACTGCCCTATCAATGCTCTGTAGTGTTCTTCAAGGAGATGAACAACAAATGTAAACCATTGGTCTAGATGCATCTAATATCGATAGTCAGCGACACTTGCAAACTGTAAGGTTGGCTATTAGGCAAGCTTATAACTAAGAGTGAAGATACCCAATTCAAGGATTGTGATTACTAATCAATCCGCGTGACCAGAAAAGAGAAACTACCCAACTGGCTTTTAATTTAAAAGGCAACTCAAGCCAAAACTTGTTTCATTTTGTAATAGGACATTTCCCCAATGGGGGCCCAGGAAAAGACAGAGTGTGGATGAAAACCCATAAGCCTTGATGCATACTGTTGTTTAAAGACACTACATAATTTCTTTTGATATCACGTGAAGGCACCTGTAGGTCTCTGGTGCTTTTAGTAGGAACTGTAAAGTCGCATTTAGTATGAGTTATTATTGTGGAGCCTTACTTAGAGGTGCCTCACTGGTGCATGAAACCCTCATCAGATGATATCTCTAGGTTGGATGAGGCTGTAATTAGCTCTGATTAGCTGCTCGTTACCTCATTCTTATGCATGAGGTGCTAACGAGGCTCTGATCCCGCTGTCTATATATAAATATCCCTGCCGTCTTTATGCATGGGGCACAAGTGCTACGATTTGCTAAATGGAATGACGGGAAGAAATGTGTTTTATATATATATATCATGCACACATTTTGAAAAGAACTTGGCTGTTGCCTGCTCATTGGGCAGATCTTTCAGTAGCTCGATGGTATTATAGTCGAGTTTGGGTCAGGCATCTGTTAGGTGTTCACTGGCTACTCAATGTGGTCCCCTTGTCTTCTGCCCTTTTCTTCTGCCTTTTTACCATTTTACCTGAGAATGCTAAGAAAGCAGTCCAGAAATCTCTCTAACCCCCTAGAGACCCCAACCCAGCCTCTCAAAGAAAAAAAAAGTTTGGCTGTAAAGTCAAACTCCTGATCGCCTCCATCCAGGGCTGGTGCATGGATTTTTGACACCTTAGGCGAAACCTTATTTTACCGCCCCCCCCCCCCCCCATTGGCTGCACCCCTGACTCCACCCATTTACCCTGTCCTTGTATATCCCATCTTTTTAATTAAGCGCCCATCAATGCAGCCTCACCAGCACCCATAAAATGCAGCCTCACCAGCGCCCATCAAATGCAGCCTACCAGCACCCATCAATGCAGCCTACCAGCGCCCATCAATGCAGCCTACCAGTGCCCATCAATGAATGTTTGCTTGCTTCCATTCATTCAGGAGTCAGGACACAGACACAATCCTCCGGCGCTCTGACACTGTGCGAACAGAGCGGCGGCTGCCTGCTGATGCTGAGACTAATGCAGCGTACACACAACCGGACTTTCTGGGAAACTAGGTCCGACGGTCTTCCCAACGGCCTTCCGACGGACTTTCTGAACGGACGCACTTGCCCACACACAGACTAGGTCCGCCGGCCTTCCCGACGGACTTCCGATGGAGTTACGGCAGACTTTCCGAATAAACGGACTTGCCCACACACGGACAAGTCCGTTCATTTTGAACGTAATATGGGTACGACGGGACTAGAAAGGAAGTCAATCTCGCCGCTTTTATTGGCGAGATTGACACCTTGCAAACCCCGTCGTGGGGCATACCAGGCCCTTAGGTCTGATATGGGTTTTAAGGGGAACCCCCTACGCCGAAAAAACGGTGTGGGGTCCCCCCCCCAAAATCCATACCAGACCCCTATCCGAGCACGCAGCCCGGCCAGTCAGGAAAGGGGGTGGGGACGAGCGAGCGCCCCCCCTCCTGAGCCTTACCAGGTCGCATGCCCTCAACATGGGGGGCGGGTGCTTTGGGGGAGGGGGCGCCCTGCGGCCCCCCCCTCCCCCAAAGCACCTTGTCCCCATGTTGATGAAGACAAGGGTCTCTTCCCGACAACCCTGGCCGTTGGTTGTCGGGTCTACGGGCGGGGGGCTTATCGGAATCCGGGAGCCCCCTTTAATAAGGGGGCCCCCAGATCCTGGCCCCCCACCCTATGTGAATGAGTATGGGGTACATGGTACCCCTACCCATTCACCTAGGGAAAAAGTGTCAATAAAAAAAAAACACACTAGACAGGTTTTTAAAGTAATTTATTAGACAGCTCCGGGGTTCTTCTTCCGACTTCGGGGGTCTCTCCGGCCTCTTCTCCCGGCGTCCGGTTCTTCTGCCGGCTCCTCCACTATCTTCTGCCGTTCTTTTGTTAGTGGTGGCCCGGACTTCTGCCTTCTGCCTTCTTGTCTTCTTCCCTCTTCTCTTCTTCCGATGTTGACACAACGCTCTCTCCGGCTGTAATGCTCTCTGAGCGCTCCGCTATGACTTATATAGGCGGTGACCCCGCCCCCTTAAGATGTCACAGTCCCTGGGCATGCGTTGTGTCAACATCAGAAGAAGAGAAGAGGGAAGAAGACAAGAAGGCAGAAGTCCAGGCCACCACTAGCAAAAGAGGGGAAGAAGATAGCGGAGGAGCCGGCAGAAGAACCGGACGCAGGGAGAAGAGGCCGGAGAGACCCCCGAAGTCGGAAGAAGACCCCCAGAACTGTCTAATAAATTACTTTAAAAACTTGTCTAGTGTGTTTTTTTTATTGACACTTTTCCCCTAGGTGAATGGGTAGGGGTACCATGTACCCCATACTCATTCACATAGGGTGGGGGGGCCCGGATCTGGGGGCCCCCTTATTAAAGGGGGCTCCTGGATTCCGATAAGCCCCCCACCCGCAGACCCCAACAACCAACGGCCAGTGTTGTCGGGAAGAGGCCTTTGTGCTCATCAACATGGGGACAAGGTGCTTTGGGGTCGGGGGGCCACAGGGCGCCCCCCTCCCCCAAAGCACCCACCCCCCCATGTTGAGGGCATGCGGCCTGGTACGGCTCAGGAGGGGGGGCTGCTCGCTCGTCCCCACCCCCTTTCCTGACCGGCCGGGCTGCGTGCTCGGATAGGGGTCTGGTATGGATTTTGGAGGGGACCCCACGCCGTTTTTTCAGTGTAGGGGGTTCCGCTTAAAATCCATACCAGACCTAAGGGCCTGGTATGCCCCGCGCTCGCTGCAATAGGAAAATTTATTTTTCCTATTGCAGCGAGTGCGAGATGCAGTACCCTGCCCTTGCGTCGTATCTGGTCCGTCGGATCAGCATACAGACGAACGGGCTTTCCGTCAGGAACTGAGTCCGGCGGAGTTACGACATAAAGATTTGAAGCAAGTTTCAAATCTAAGTCAGTCGGATTTCCGACTGAAACGGCCCGTTGAAAGTCTGATGCAGCCCACACACGGTCGGATTGTCCGCCAGATTCGGTCCGTCGGACCAGTCTGGTCGGAAAGTCCGCCCGTCTGTACACGGCATTAGTTGCTTGCTGCAGAGAGCAGAGAGTAGGAACACCAGTGTCCAGGCACCCTAGGCAGCAGTGCGCCCTAGGCGGCTGCCTAGTGGTAACACCGGCCCTGCCTCCATCTTTATTCAGCTGCTTCCTGTCTACATGAACTCACTCCAGCATCCGCCGCACGTTACTGCTCTGGACTGGCCTACTGATAGTGATAACAGTGTAAGACTCTTTCATCTGGCTTTCATTGGATGTACAGTCTCTGTACACATTCATTCCCCATCAAGTAGGAATGGCAGCCCTCTCCGACTTCCTGTTTTGTTTTGAACACAATTATTTCACCTTCCTAGAACAGTACTACCTCCAGATACAGGGCACTGCCATGGGTGCTTCCTTTGCACCTAGTTATGCCAACCTCACCATGGGGGGATGGGAGGAGTCCTGTATCTGGAGGAACAATGCACTTGCGACCCACTTAGCATTCTGTGGGAGATCTATAGATGATGTCATCATCATCTGGGATGGGCCCTCAACAGAGATAGCTTCCTTTGTCCAATATTGCAATGGTCTCTCCTTCACTCATGTCCACAACAGTGTACCATGCCTGCGCAGCATATTGGCGCAGCCTCTAGTTGCTACATAGGGATGTATACTCATTCAGGGCAGGGTAACAATGTGGAACACAAATGTGAGACAGGTGTCACTCTATAACAGGAAGTGCCTGAGCAAGGACCTTCATGCCAGGGTCACCACTGTTTCTTAATGAAAACTGGTAAAATCTATAATAAACGTAGGTCCCAGAAAAGTACATTCCACACCTCGGTGGTTCCGGGGTTCCAGATCCAATGCCGCAGTGTGCCTAGAGGCGAATTTCCTGGGATCACTGGCAGACCTTCAAAATTTTCCCTATAGAGGCCCTGGGGCGTATTCTGGGATTCCCAAGCCTACACGTGCGACATGGAGGGTGTGGGTGGCTGCTAGAAGACGCTATTTACAACCTGGACAATGGTCCCTGGCGCATCCACTTTGGGGAAATCCTGCTTTACCGCACTTCTGGACTATTCCAGACCCTCAGGTATGGGCACGCTATGATATCACAAATTTGTCCGACGGACTCGAGTCCGGTCGAAAAATCCGCTCGTCTGTATGCTAGTCCGACGGACCAAAACCGACGCCAGGGCAGCTATTGGCTACTGGCTATCAACTTCCTTATTTTAGTCCGGTCGTACGTCATCACGTACGAATCCGTCGGACTTTGGTGTGATCATGTGTAGGCAAGTCCGTTCATTCGAAAGTCCATCGGAAGTCCGTCAAAAGTCCGTGGAAAGTCCGTCAGAAAGACTGTCGGACCTTTGTTGCCGAAAAGTCCGCCCGTGTGTACAGGGTATTAGTGTTCTATATGGCTAGAAGAATTACCTTTGAAGTACACATAGGAAAAAGAGGAGGGTCTCAAACTGGAGAGGGAAACACATTGTGTGAGTTAGGTGGACCTGTGTATCATCGCTATATTGCAAGTTTTTAGGACAAAAAAGTCTGGAGCTGTGGTGAATTTAAAAAGGTGATCCAGATATTTCAATTTTCCATGAATTCAGGGTGTCTGTTATACAGGATCATGGTAAGTTGCATTCTCCTGAGTCTATCAACCTCTTTAATCCATTCTTGTGATCGCAAGTGGTCTTCAGTGTCTTGGGATTAGGGTTCTACACACTGCTAGGAGAGACCTAAATAAACCCTTACAGGCCACTGACACTAAACCTGGTATCAATGACAATAAGGTAGCAGCAGAAGTCATTTGCCATTGTTCTCCTAGGGCTGCTGTTAAAAATCATGGGCGCCCCAACCCGGGTGCAGTGGAAAAGTGGCATTGACTTTATCTGACTACACACTGAAAGTGAAAAAAATGTCCCTCCTCTACTTTCACCTCCCTGGCCCCTCTGTTAACCTGATGGGGCCCAGGGAAATGTAATTTAAGCCCTGATAAGCAAGTAGGAGTGGGGGATGTGGTCTAGTAAAATCAATTTTTTCATTTAGGCAGAAATGATCAATGAAGCAGCCCCTGGCCCCCCTGTTTAGCTTGAGCCCAGTACAACAGGACCAGTTGTACTGCCTTATCAGCGGCTCTGTGCTCATCTATCAAAGATGTGTACAGTATATCCAGGAGTAAATGTTCCAAAAATACTGATATTTGGGGCTTTGGGTTTTAAGTTTTGTGTCAATGGCATCAGTTTGACACCAGTTTAAGACACTTCTGAGAGCATTCAGAATTCATTGGCAGTGCATTTAACCTGCAATCAACCACTAAATGCATTTGGGTGACACTAATGACCTCTTCATGATTGCTATGAAAACAATTAGTATTCTGTATAACTAGAATAATTACCTTAAAGTTTGGAGAAAGGACTAGGGTTTTAAGCTGTAGTCAATTTAAAAAGACAATCCAGATATTTCAAGTTTCAATAACTTTATGGTGTCTGCCATATAGGATTAATCTCTGTAATCCATTTTCTTTATATGGGTTGGAGGATGATCTCCAATGTCCAGAAACCAGGTTTGTACCCTCTGCCAAGAGACACCTAGGAAAACCCTTATAGGCTTTTATCACTGAACCTATCATTAACAATGTAGCAGCAGGGCTCAGTGACCGTGGCTCATCCACAACTGGAAAATCTGGGAGATCATGTTCCAGAAAGACTGAATGGGTTGACATGAACACCAGATGTGCAGCATTGATCCACACAGGTTCTTGTGTCTTCAACAGTGCTCGGGATGGAGGGAAAAATCCTGTGTGGAAGGAAGGACCTTCATCGTAGGATTATGACTCGTCCTTCATCAATGTGTATAGCATATTCAGGAGAACATGTTCCAGAACAACTGAATGGGTTGACATGACCATCAGAAGTGCACCACTGATCCACCTAGGTTCCCGCATTTCCAGCAGCAGTCAGGGGCAGGGGGGAAAATCCTGTGTAGAGTGGAGGGGCAACAATCCCATCTGCACACTATTTTGTACTTCTGCTCCTGATCTGCACTGGCCACTGAAGACCAGAAGGTCAAGATAGAAGAGTTTCCCCAATCTTCTTCAGAAAAGGGACAGCCTATTTTTGTCTCCCATTTTGTCTTAAAAGAGAAGTATGGGGATTTTTTTTTCTCAAGAAACATACTTACCTAGGTGGATGCAGCATCGGCCGATGCTGCACCTGACCTGTCCTCCGCCGGCTCTAAGAGTGAGAACCAAGCAATCAACACTGCCAATCGCTCGGTTCTCAGAGCTCCGTCACTGTCAGTCACGCACGCTCACTGGAGCGCTGGGCTGTGGAGGGGGCAGGAGCGGCTGGCCAGGTGCAGCTCCAGGGTTGTGGGCAGACCATATTAAAAAAAGCACAGATGTTACCCTAGCTCTACTGCTTGATGTAAAAGTCCATGAACTGGTGTCCACTGCTCTAGCCAGGGCGTTCAAATCCAGGTCAAAAAAATTGCAGGCAACTCGGCCTACTCTGAAATAAAAGTACTTTATTTGCTACGTAGGTACAGGTACAGAGTATATACTGACGCACTTCAGCTAAGAAGCCTTCATCATACTGTCACGATCTTTTCGCAGCCTGGACCAGCTCTGCTGAAAAAAAGTTACAGGGGTGCAGAACGAACTGCACTCCTGTAATACACAGGAAAAGTACAGCCAAACAAGCTTTGGCTGTACATCTCCTTTAAAATAAAGTGTGCATGTGTTAGTAAATCATAGTATAAGCTGAGTTAAAACGAAGAGCACGGGGCAAGGAATTACCTTTGAGATGAAGGTTAGAGAGACAAGGGCCTCCTTGGTTATCATTATTATTATCATACAGGATTTATATGGTGCCACCAGTTTGCCCATAACTTTACAATATTAAATGGAAGATAGTACAGTTACAATACAAGAGGGCTAGGAGGGCCCTGCTTATAAGAGTTTACAATCTAATAGGATGGGACAAGTGGTACAAAGGTAATAATTGTGAGGGACGAGCTGATATAAGAAATAAAAGTGCAGTTGTTAGCTGGAGGCAGGGTAGGCTTCCCTGAAGAGATGAGTTTTCAGGGATTGCCTAAATGTAGACAGAGTAGGAGTTAGCTGGACAGATTGAGGTAGAGAGTTCCAGAGGATGGGAGAGGCTCTGGAGAAGTCCTGGAGATGACCATGGGAGGAGGAGATGAGAGATCTAGATAGCAGGGGGTCTTAGGAGGAACGGAGAGGACCGTTTGGGTGATATTTTGAGACAAGAATGGTGATATAGCTCGCAGCAGAGTTGTGAATGGTTTTGTATATTGCTGTTAGTATTCTCAATAATATGAATAATGTTTTTTGCTAAAGGGCCCCATAATTACAGCCCATCCATCAAACAAATAGATGTTAGTATCTCAAAAGAAGATCTTACAGGGATTGTACAATCACATTGTAATGTGTATAGCCATCTTTAGATGATGACTGGTTACCAGTTAACTAGCACAACTACCATTTTTTTCTTCCTGCGTACCAGAAAAGCATGTTGGTGGTTATAGTTCTTTTAAGATGGACGCTGGAATTGTATATGATTCCTGCACGGCTCGCGTGTCCATGGAAACTATTTTGAATTATTGCCAGTGAAATGATTAACTTATTGATCTAGCACCCAACATGTTGCAGCGTTTTGTTGAAAGTCCTCTGCGTCATCATTTCACAGCTGGTGCTGAAGAAAAGAAAAAAGTAACACAAAATGCATAAACATTGAAAAGACTTTATTCTGCCCCGTGAGCAGCAGTGAGCCAGTCATATGCCTCGTTTTTCTTTGCAAATGGTAAATCCACAAAATTTTGAGGAGGCAGCATCAATTCCCAACGATTGCTTGTATGGCTGACTAGCAAATATGTAAGTAGTGTGCACTAATATATTCATGTAATCATGAATTAAAATAAATTGTGTGCATATAAAAATAGGAACACATAATAGGACCTCATAAATCCACCAAGTGAAGTACAGATACAGATGTAGATAGAATCAAATGATACAGCCATGTCAATCCAGCAATATGATATCAAAATAAAAGGGTATAATGGTATGAATTCAGCAGGTAAAAATAATGCTTTATTTATCTTACCTACATAGTGCAATCCACAGGTAGACTTCTTCTACATGGTGCAATCCACAGATGAACTGCTCCTACATTGTGCAATCTACAGATAGACTGCTTTTACATGGTGCAATCTACAGGTAGACTTCTTCTACATGGTGCAATCCAAAGTTAGACTGCTTCTACATGGCAAAATCTACAGATAGACTTCTTCTACATGATGCAATCCATAGGTAGACTTCTTCCACATGGTGCAATCCACAAGTAGACTGCTCCTACATGGTGCAACCAACATGTATACTTCCGCAGGAAGACATCTTCTACATGGTGCAATCTACAGGTGGATTACTCCTACGCAGTGCTATCCATGGGTGGACTACTTCTACGTGGTGCAATCCACAGGTAGACTGCTTCTACAAAGTACAATCTACAGACAGACTATTTCTACATGATGCAGTCCACGGGTAGACTACTTCTACAGTACATGGTACAATTCACAGGTAGACTACTTCTACATCATGGTGCAATCCACCGTAGACTGCTTTGACAAGGTGCAATCTACAGGTAGGCTGCTTCTACATGGCGCTATCTAAAGGTAGATTACTTATACATGGTGCAAGCCACAGGTAGACTGCTTTTATATGGTACAATCTATAGATAGACTGCTTCTACATGGTGCAATCTACAGATGAATGGTACAATTCACAGGTTGACTACTTCTACATGGTGCAATCTACAGGTAGACTGCTCCTGCATTGTGCAATCTACAGGTAGACTGCTTCTACATGGCAAACTCTACAGGTAGACTTCTTCTTCATGATGCAATCCATAGGTAGACTTCTTCTACCTGGTGCATACAACATGTACACTTCCGCAGGTAGACATCTTCTACTTGGTGCAATCTACAGGGAGACTGCTTCTATGCAGTGCCATCCATGGGTGGACTAATTCCACCCATGCTTCTACAAGGTAGGCTGCTTCTACATGGTGCTATCTAAAGGTAGATTGCTTATACATGGTGCAATCCACAGGTAGACTGCTTTTATATGGTACAATGCAGTCCACGGGTAGACTACTTCTACAGTACATGGTGCAATAAACAGGTAGACTGCTTCTACATGGTACAATTCACAGGTAGACTACTTCTACATGGTGCAAACAACAGGTAGACTGCTTCGTCATGGTGCAATCTACAGGTAGACTGCTTCTACATGGTGGTATCTACAGGTGGACATTTTCTACATGGTGCAATCAGCAGGTAGACTGCTTCTTCATGGTGAAATCTACAGGTAGACTTCTTCTAAAAGGTGCAATCCACAGGTAGAGTACTTCTACATGGTGCAATCTACAGGTAGACTACTTCTACGTGGTGCAATCCACAAGTAGACTGCTTCTACACAATGCAATCACTGGTAAACTACTTCTACGTGGTTCAATCCAAAGGTAGACTACTAATTAAATGGTGTAATGTACAGGTAGACTGCTTCTACATGGTGTAATCTACAAGTAGACTGCTTATACTCAGTGCAATCTACAGGTAGATTGCTTCTACAAGATGCAATCTACAGGCAGACTACTTCTACAGGTAGATTTCTTCAACATGGTGCAATCAACAGGTAGACTGTTTCTACAAGATGCAATCCACAAGTAGACTTCTTCTACATGGTGCAATCCATAGGTAGGCATCTTCTACATGGTGCAATCAACAGGTGGACTGCTTCTACAAGATGCAATCCACAGGTAGACTTATTCTACATGGTGCAATCCACAGGTAGACTGTTTCTACATGGTGTAATCTATAGGCAGACCACTTCTACATAGTAAAATCTTCACATAGACTTCTTCAACATGGTGCAATCAACAGGTAGACTGCTTCTACATAATTCAATCCACATGTAGACTTCTTCTACATTGTGCAATCCATAGGTAGACATCTTCTACATGGTGCAATCCACAAGTAGACTGCTCCTACATGGTGCAACCAACATGTATACTTCTGCAGGTAGACATCTTCTACATGGTGCAATCCACAGGTAGACTTCTTCTACATGATGCATTCCACAGGTAGACTTCTTCTATATGGTGTAATCCACAGGTAGACTGTTTCTCCATGGTGTAATCTATAGGCAGACCACTTCTACATAGTAAAATCTTCACGTAGACTTCTTCAACATGGTGCAATCAACAGGTAGACTGCTTCTACATAATTCAATCCACAGGTAGACTTCTTCTACGTGGTGCAATCCATAGGTAGACATCTTCTGCATGGTGCAATCCACAAGTAGACTGCTCCTACATGGTGCAACCAACATGTATACTTCTGCAGGTAGACATCTTCTACATGGTGCAATCAACAGGTAGACTGCTTCTACATGATGCAATCCACAGCTAGACTTGTTCTACATGGTGCAATCCATAGGTAGACATCTTCTACATGGTGCAATCCACAGGTAGACTTCTTCTACATGATGCAATCCACAAGTAGACTGCTCCTACATGGTGCAACCAACATGTATACTTCCGCAGGTAGACATCTGCTACATGGTGCAATCTACAGGTGGATTACTTCTACATGGTGCAGACCACAAGTAGACTGCTTCTACACAATGCAATCACCAGTCAGCTACTTCTACATGGTTCAATCCAAAGGTAGACTACTGATTAAATGGTGTAATGTACAGGTAGACTGCTTCTACATGGTGTAATCTACAGGTAGACTGCTTCTACATGGTGCAAACCATAGGTAGACTTCTTCTACATGGTACAACCCACAGGTAGACTTCTACATGGTGTAATCCACAGGTAGACTGTTTCTACATGGTAAAATCTTCAAGTAGACTTCTTCAACATGGTGCAATCAACAGGTAGACTGGTATTACATAGTGCAGTCTACAGGTAGACTTCTTCAACATGGTGCAGTCTACAGGTCAGTGGCGGTGCGTCAATAAGGGTGCAGGGCGCCACCCACTCTCTCCATCAACCCCTCTATTACCAATGGATAAATTCATGCATTGCATGAATCTATCCACGGCCACCGATGCCAGCCCCTATTCAGGCGCTGGGTACAGTGGCTGCGTGATGGGCACAGTGGCTGCAATTTATGGGCACAGTGGCGGTATTTGATAGGCACAGTGGCTGTTATTGATGGGCACAGTGGCTACGTTTGATGGCACAGTGGCTGCAATTGATGGCACAGTAGCTGCAATTGATGTGCTTTTTTTTCAGTATTTTTCAGTTTGTTTGTGCCCCTCCAAAAAAATATGAGCACCAGCTGTCACTGCTACAGGTGGACTTCTTCAACATGGTGCAATCTACAAGTAGACCAATTCTACATGGTGCAATCTACAGGTAGACTTCTTCTACATGGTACAATCCACAGGTAGACTTCTTCTACATGGTGCAATCCACAGGTAGACTTCTTCTACATGGTGCAATCCACAGGTAGACTTCTTCTACATGGTGCAATCCACAGGTAGACTGCTTCTACATGGTAAAATCTTCAAGAAAACTGCTTCTACGTGGTGCAGTCAACAGGTAGACTGCTTCTACATGGTGCAATCCACAGGTAGACTTCTTCTACATGGTGCAATGAACAGGTAGTCTTCTTGTACATGGTGCAATCCACAGGTAGACTTCTTCTACATGGTGCAATCCACAGGTAGACTTCTTGTACATGGTGCAATCAACAGCTTCTATAAAGTTCACTTCACAGACAGACTGCTTCTACATGGTGCAATCCACAGGCAGACTGCTTGTACATACCTGTAGTGCTCGGGTAGACTACTTCTACATGGTGCAATCCACAGGTAGACTGCATCTATACACTGCAATTTACAAATAGACTGCTTCTGCATGGTGCAATCCACAGGTAGACTGCTTGTACACAGCTGAAGGGTGCCAGGTCTCTCTGCTGGCCCCTTGTGGTTAACTTAGAAAGTGAAGTATAGAAAACTTGGTCAATGCTTTATCCCTTTGCTTGGCTAGCTCGGTGTTGTAGCTGAAAGGGTGAGTCCCCATCTCCCCATATCACTTGGACAATGCGATAGGATAATCTTTATTTAATGTATGTATAATCTTTTTTTAATGTATGTATGTGTGTATATATATATATATATATATATATATATATACACAGTATCTCACAAAAGTGAGTACACCCCTCACATTTTTGTAAATATTTTATTCTATCTTTTCATGTGACAACACTGAAGAAATGACACTTTGCTACAATATAAAGTAGTGAGTGTACAGCTTGTATAACAGTGTAAATTTGCTGTCCCCTCAAAATAACTCAACACACAGCCATTAATGTCTAAACCGCTGGCAACAAAAAAGAGTACACCCCTAAATGAAAATGTCCAAATTGGGCCCAATTAGCCATTTTCCCTCCTCAGTGTCATGTGACTCAGTAGTGTTACAAGGTCTCAGGTGTGAATGGGGAGCAGGTGTGTTTAATTTGGTGTTATCGCTCTCACTCTCTCATACTGCTCACTGGATGTTCAACATGGCACCTCATGGCAAAGAACTCTCTGAGGATCTGAAAAAAAAAATTGTTGCTCTACATAAAGATGGCCTAGGCTATAAGAAGATTGCCAAGACCCTGACACTGAGCTGCAGCACGGTGGCCAAGACCATACAGCGGTTCAACAGGACAGGTTCCACTCAGAACAGGCCTCACCATGGTAGATCAAAGAAGTTGAGTGCACGTGCTCAGCGTCATATCCAGAGGTTGTCTTTGGGAAATAGACATATGAGTGCTGCCAGCATTGCTACAGAGGTTGAAGGGGTGGGGATCAGCTTGTCAGTGCTCAGACCATATGCTGCACACTGCATCAAATTGGTCTGCATGGCTGTTGTCCCAGAAGGAAGCCTCTTCTAAAGATGATGCACAAGAAAGCCTGCAAACAGTTTACTGAAAACAAGCAGACTAAGAACATGGATTACTGGAATGTCATGCACTTTAAATCAGGACTCTAGGCAGAAATAGAAAAACACAATTTAAGGCAGTTGTGTATTCCTTTAAAAATACCTAAAATTATTTTTCATACTACTAACAATAATAATAGTACCAGAACCTGTCTTGTATCATCCTCCTGCCATTCCCATTCACTGCAGGACTCTGGGACAGGTTGAGGCAGCACTAGTAGCCAATTGCGGCTGATAAATTTTCCTTTCACCAGATGTCACTGCTATGACACAACCTGCAAAAATCAATGTTCCTACCACTGACTGCTAAGGTCCAAGGGTCCCACTGCAAACATCTAAGGGGTGCATGAGGCCTTCGGACAACAAGTTGGGCACTAGGGTTCTAGGAAGCCAATAAAGGAGCCTTTTGGACCCCTTACCAGTTGCCTACATCCATGGAGAAAGCCCAGCATCCATCTTGTCTCCCCTCTCATCCAAAGGATCCCATAACCAGTTGACTTGATATAGGGCATCTGTGGTGGATAACATGACTTGAACAGCAGAATTTTATGGCATTACTTGGAGTTCAATTGCTGCTGAGATTTTTTCCCTTCACTAGATGTCACTGCTACCCTGTTTCCCCGAAAATAAGACCTAGCGTGATTGTCAGTAATGGCTGAAATATAAGCCCTGCCCCCCAAATAAGCCCTACCCTGTTTCCCCGAAAATAAGCCCTACCCTGAAAAAAAGACCTACAAGGACTTTAACTAGGGCTTATTTGGGGGGTAGGGCTTATATTGCAGCCATCACTGACAATCACGCTAGGTCTTATTTTCGGGGAGACAGGGTATGACAGACACCTTTTAAATCAATGATCCCAATTCTTATTGCTGGGGTCCAAGGGCCACACTGCAAACATCAAAGGGCTGCATGAAGCATTTGAGCCACAAGTTGCACACTATGGCTCTAGGGAGCCAAAAAAGGGGCCTTTTGGACCCTTTAACAGTTCCCTGCCTCCATGGAGAAAGCCCAACATCCATCTTGTCCTCCCTCTCATTCAAAGGATCCCATAACCAGTTTACTAGATAATGGCCACCCATATTGGATAACATGACTTGAACCACAGAACTGAAGAGCATTACTTGTAGTTCAATTGCGGCTGAGAAATTTTCCTTTCAACAGATGTCACTGCTTTGACAAAAGCTGAGCAAATCAATGTTCATACTACTGACTGCTAAGGTCCAAAGGTCCCACTATATATATCAAAGGGCTACATGTGGCCTTTGGATCAAAAGATGGGTACTAGGGTTCTAGATAGCCAATAAAGGAGCCTTTTGGACCCCTTACCAGTTCCCTGCCTCCATGAAGAAAGCCCAGCATCCATCTTATCCTCGCTTTCATCCATAGGATCCCAAAACTAGTCTACTTGATACTGGCCATCTGTGGTGAATAACATGACTTGAATAGCAGAATTGAAGGGCATTGCTTGGAGTTCATTTGCTGCTGAGAAATTTTCCTTTCACCAGATATCGCTGCTATTACAGACCCCTTGTAAATCACTGTTGTCATTTCTGATTGCTGAGGTCCAAGAGTCACACTGCAAATATTAAAGGACCGCATGAGGTCATTAAGCCACTATGGAGCCAATAAATGGGCCTTATGGGGCCCTTACCAGTTCCCCACCTTTATGAAGAAGGCCAGCATTCATGTTGCTCTCCCTCTCATCCAAAGGATCCTATATCCAGTCTACTTGATACTGGCCACCTACGGTGGATAAAATGACTTGAACAGCAGACTTGAAGGGCATTACTTAGATTTCAATCTCTGCACAGAAATGTTAATTTCTTTTACCTAATATTCATTGAGATTTTCAAAAATAACATACAGTGCAAAATTTCAATATAAAAAGTAATACATAGAAAAGTAATAATAAGATAATATGAGCACAAAATATAGGTATATAATTGTGCAGGAGATTGTTTGAACTCGTAGGGTCTGCACCTCGTGTGATTGATCAGGGCTACCTACAACCTTAGGGAGGAGGTGGTACCTGCACGCCGAACAAACTTGCAGGCAAAAAGCTCAAGGGCCAAAAACAAAAGTACTGTGAATAGAGGGAAAGAAGATGAGAAATAAGAAAGATGGGAGGTAGAAGAGGATTGGGGTGGGGGGTCCCGTGGGAAACCACTACATAGCCACAACAAGGGCAGAAATACAAATTTCATCAGATGTAACTGTTATTACAGACCCTTTACAAATCAATGTTCCCACTACGAACTGCAAGGGTTCAAGGGCCAGTCTGCAAACATTAAAGGGTCTCAGGTTAGGCATTAAGGGCTTTAGGGAGCCAATAGGGAAGCTTTTGTACTCCTAACCATTCCCTCACCTCCATGAAGAAAGCCCAGCATCCCACTAGCCTTCCCTCTCATCCAAAGGACCCCATAACCAGTGTACTTGAAACTGGCCATTTATGGTGAAAAATACAACTTGAACCATGGACTTGAAGGGCATCACCTGGAGTTCAATCGCTGATGTGAAAAGTTCCTTTTATCAGTTAATATTGTCTGTTCTGAACAGCGCAATACACTGAAAGATTTTGATCCATAATTTATTTCCACAGCAGTCAGAGCTGTGGTCATCAGGAATAACAGGAGTAGGGAATAACAGCAGTCAGTGGTCAGAACTGTGGCTGTAGAAAATAACAGGAGTATGGAATAACAGTGGTCGGTGGTCAGAGTTGTGGTTGTAGAGAATAACAGGAGTAGTAAATAGCAGTGGTTGGTGGTCAGAGCTGTGGTTGCAGGGAACAACAGGAGTAGGGAATAATAGTGGTCGGTGGTCAGAACTGTGGCCGTAGAGAATTACAGGAGTATGGAAAAACAGCAGTCAGTTGTCAGAGCTGTGGTCATAAGGAATAACAGGAGTAGGGGATAACAGTAGTTGGTGGTTGGATCTGTGGTCAAAGGGGATAACTGGAGTAGGGAATAACAGTGGTTGGTGGTCAGAACTGTGGTCACAGAGAATAACGGGAGTAGAGAATAACAGGAGTAGGGAATAACAGCGATCAGCTGTCAGAGCTGTGGTCAAAGGGAATAACAGTGGTTGGTGGTCAGAACTGTGGTCGTAGAGAATAACAGGAGTAGAAAATAACAGAAGTAGGGAATAGTGGTTGGTGGTCAGAACTGTGGTCGTGGAGAGTAACAGGAGTGAGTAGGGAATAACAGCGGTCAGCTGTCAGAGCTGTGGTCAAAGGGAATAACAGGAGTAGGGAATAACGGCAGTTGGTGGTCAGAACAGTGGTCGTAGAGAATAATAGGAGTA
Source organism: Aquarana catesbeiana (assembly GCF_042186555.1). NCBI lineage: Eukaryota > Metazoa > Chordata > Amphibia > Anura > Ranidae > Aquarana > Aquarana catesbeiana. Next base: position 683,327,897 of record NC_133326.1, read on the forward strand.
GGGAATAACAGCGGTCGGTTGTCAGAACTGTGGCCATAGAGAATTACAGGAGTAGGAAATTATAGTGGTCGGTGTGCAGAGCTGTGGTCATGGGGAATAACAGGAGTAGGGTATAACAGCGGTAAGTTGTCAGAGCTGTGGTGATAGGGAATAACAGGAGTAGGGAATAACAGCGGTTGGTGGTCAGAGCTGTGGTGATAGGGAATAAGAGGAGTAGGGAATGATAGTGGTTAGCTGTCAGAGCTGTGGTTGTAGGGAACACCAGGAGTAGGGAATAACAGTGGTTGGTGGTCAGAACTGTGGTCATAGGGAACAACAGGAGTAGGGAATAACAGAAGCCGGTGGTCAGAACTGTGGCCGTGGAGAATAACAGGAGTAGAGAATAACAGCGGTCAGTTGTCAGAACTTTGGTGATAGGGAATAACTGGAGTAGGGACTAACAGCAGTTGGTGGTCAAAACTGTGGCCGTAGAGAATATCAGGAGAAGGAAAAAACAGCGGTCAGGGGTCAGAACTGTGGCCGTAGAAAAAAACAGGAGTAGGGTTAACAGCAGTCCGTGATCAGAGCTGTGGTCATAGAGAATAATAGGAGTAGGAAATAACAGTCGTCTGTGGTCATAGAGAATAACAGGAGTAGGGAATAACAGCAGTTGGTGGTCGGAGCTGTGGTCATAGAGAATAACAAGAGTAGGGAATAACAGCGGTCTGCTGTCAGAGCTGTGGTCATAGGGAATAACAGGGGTAGGGAATAACAGCAGTCGGTGGTCAGAACTGTGGTTGTAGGGAATAACAGGAGTAGGAAATAATAGTGGTCAGTGGTTGGAGCTGTGGTCATCATTGGAAGCAGATGACTTCTAATGACTGAGGACGAGGACCATGGTGGTGGCTCAGGACCTGGGCTGCTGCACCTAATGAGTCGATCACAGCAGGACAATGCTGGATCCATTGAGCAGCTAAATCCAGGACAGCCCTGCATGGCAAGTAAGTGGAGCTAGCAAAAAAAATACAAAATCAGAGGGATTGACTGAAGTTCTTTTAAACACTTTTGCTGCCACTGACGTATTTTGTAATACCCTGCGCACCCCCTGGTTGCTGCGTATGTATGGTATACGTCAGTTTCAAGGAAAGCGTTTTGTAGTCCTCATAGCTATCTGGGAACAATGGAACTGATAAGAATGCTGACCATTACTGCAGGCATGTCGTCCAGCACATGGGACTTTAAAGGTCCCGCTCATCAAAGATACATTAACAAGAGAAAATTCGTTAAAAATTGACGACTTTTCTTCCCATTCACATTACTACATTGTTAAAAATCGCATTTTCCCAAGACGGTGTGTCATTATGGAGTTCTCTCTTTTTTCTATACGTGTGTCTCAAAGTAGAATAACCTCCAGCGGGCTGCACACCTCCTGCTCCGGTTATATAAGTTGTATCTACTTGTTAATATCAGATATTCAATTATGTATAGAAAGAAAAAAATAGAGAGAACTCCATAATGGCACGCAATCTTGGGTAAATGGGAGTTTAACAATGTTGTAATGAACGGGAATAAAAGTCAGTCGATTTTTAAAGAATTTTCTCTTGTTAATGTATCTCTGATTATTGGTCCCTTTAATGTCCCGTGTGTTGGATGACATGTTTACAGGAAGGTATAAATGGGGAAGAGGGACAATGACTACCAATCAGTGTCAGGGCTTTCATCAGGAGGAATGCGGGGGAATGCAGTTCCCGCACCTCCAGCATGGATAGTATGTAATGGCAAGGGGGTGCTGAGGTGTGTTGGAGGGTCTATTGTTGCTGGGGGTCTATTGTTGCGGAGGGGTCCGTTATTGCTGGTAGGGGATCTATTGTTGCAGGAGGGTCTTATGTTGCCAAGGGATCTACTGCTAAGATAGGGTCCTATTGTTGCTGTCCACTGGAGGGTCTATTGATGCTGGCTGCTGGGAGAACTATTGTCACCGGGGGGGATCTATTGTTGCAGAGGGGTCTATTGTTGCTGGTAGGATATCTATTGTTGTGGGGGTTCTCATGTTACTGAGAGATCTACTGTTGGGGAAGGGGTCTATTGTTGCCGACTGCTACAGGCTATATAGATGCTGGCTGCTGGGAGATCTATTGTCGCTTGGGGGGGGGGGATCTATTGTTACAGAGGGGTCTATTGTTGCTGGAGGGTCTACTGATTTTGGCTGCTGAGAGATCTATTGTTGCTGGGGCTTTCATCGCTGTCACACTTTGAATGGCAATTGCATGTTCATGCTGCAACCATATGAAATTTTTATCATTTTTTTTTAGACAGATGGAGCTTTCTTTTGGTGGTATTTAATCACAGCTGTTTTTTATTTTTTAGGAAAAAAAACAAACGGTTTTCATAGTTTGTTTTGCAAAATTTTGCAAACAGGTAATTTTTCTCCTTCATTGATGTGTGCTGATGAGGTGGCACTGATAGGCTGCACTGATAGGCACTGATAAAGTGGCACTGATGGGCACTAAAAGGCATTGATGGGCACTGACGAGGCAGCACTGATGGGCACTGATCAGGAGGCACTGATGAGGCTACACTGATAGGTGGCACTGATGGCCACTGAAGAGCACTGATAGGCGGCACTGAAGGGCACCACTGATAGGTTGCACTGATGGGCACTGATTGGCACTGATAGGCAGCTCTGATAGGTGGCACTGATGATGGGGCACTGGTGGGCACTGAAGGGCACTGATAGGTGGCACTAAAGGCCACTGAGAGGTGGCACTGAAGGGCACTGATAGGCGGCACTGAAGGGCACTGAGAGGTGGCACTAATAGGTGGCACTGATAGACAGCACTGATAGATGGCACTGATGATGGGGCACTGATTGGCAGTACTGGTGGGCACTGGTTAACAGTACTGATGGGCACTGGTAGGTGGCACTGGAGGGCACTGGTTAGCAGCACTAGTGGTCACTGTGTGGAACCGATGTCCCTTTTATAGAAGCCGGTAATGGGCTTTATTATTTTTTTTCTCCTCATGCTGTCAGCATGAGGAAAAAAAAAAAAAAGCAGATTTCTGGCTTCTGTTTACATCATGTGATTAGCTGTCATTGGCTGACAGCTGATCACATGGTAAAGGGGGGTGATGAGCCCTTTACTCCGATATCTGATCAACCGATCTCCAAGGACTTGGCGATCACAGAGCACCGCAGGGAGAGCAAGCATGGGAGGACGTCTATGTAAACCCTCCCCGCATTTTAAGCGCACGCTGTAGCCATCCTTCAACTATAGCGCGGGCACCAAGTGGTTAAAGCAGGTGGTGAGGAGACAATACAACGCCTCCTCACATCCTGTTAAATGCTCTCTGAAGAGCGATCTGAATGCAGATCACTCTTCAAAGAGCAAAGCACATGTGAACAAGCCCTTAATTATTTTTTTAGTTATTTTTTTTTTTTTTTACAATTTTCTAACAGCCCTGTTGGGGGGCTTTGGTGAAATATCAGGGGTCTAAACAGGCCTCGTGATGTCTCACTTTTCATACAGAAAAAGGAATTGAGGACACAAGACTAAGGACACCCTTAATCCCTTTCTCTGAAGCCTCAGCTACACTGCAAAATGAAATGGAGACACTCAGTACAAAGGCTAACTGTTCATTCACAAACTGAAGTATAAAAACATACTTTAGTATGCTTCAGTTATGAATGAACACAGGAACGATCAGTACCCATTGCCCACTGTGTTTATTCAGGAAAGGATAGGGGCCACTAAATATGACATATCCTGACACTGATCCTCCGTTGCCTCACAGCAGCTGCAACCAGAGAAAGGGAGAGGAGGGGATGCCGCCGGCACTGAGGAGGGGGGCACAGAGGGGGATCAGAGCAGTGGGGGTGGTGGGGGGGCGCAAATACTGGCTCCCCTTGAAGCAGCTCAAAGACAATGGAAGAGAGAGAAGGAGATGCCAGCTGTGCTGCAGGGGGAGCCACAGGGGGATTGGTTTAAGCAATAAAGCAGTACAGCCAGCCTCCTGCTCTACAGGTGCCCAGGCCTCCCTGTTGACCTGATGGGGCCCGGGCCCCATACCAGAGGGCTGGCTGTATCGTCTTATTGGTGGCTCTGAGTCTGTATGTAAATACACCCTGTCTAGGAAGACCCACTCCCCCAGACTGACATCCACCTTTTAAGGCATTCTTGATATTTGCATAACCCGTCCTAATGCTTGCCTCAGGGGTGAGGGCTCTTGAGAGGAGTCCTGAGGCTGTGATGTTTTTAAGGAAGCTATGTGTAGGCAGTCAAAGCTGCAGTATGTCCGCCGACCTGAAGAGGGCACTGTGTTGCTGCTTCAGGCTGGCATGAACTCATAGAGGACTAAAGTTGTCCCCTCCCATGGGCTCCAACCAGCCATCTTGGGGTGGCCTGTGTCCTACATCGGACACGGAAATCCCGCAAGATTTTGGCAAACATCTTGACATAGAAGTGATTAAATAGCACTTTCTGCATCGTTTGGTGCAGTGTAGGAGTAAGTCAGGAACAGTATTCCACTTGATAGGAAGAAGGCAGTTGTAGTATTACCCTGTTTCCCCGAAAATAAGACCTAGTATGATTGTCGGTGATGGCTGCAATATAAGACCTACCCCCCAAATAAGCCCTAGTTAAAGTCCTTGTAGGTCTTATTTTCAGGGTAGGGCTTATTTTCGGGGAAACAGGGTAGGGCTTATTTGGGGGGTAGGGCTTATATTGCAGCCATCACTAACAATCACGCTAGGTCTTACTTTCGGGGAAACAGGGTAGGACAAGGTACCTGGCTTGTGGGGAGAGTATGGGTTTCTCCTTACAGGGCCCTCCTGTATTTCAGCTCACAAAATGTAACAGCAGGGTAACAGAAGATGGCAGTGTCATGGAAGCCAACATCATCTGTCCTTATGGAGCATACCCAAATGGGGAGGTTTCTAAGAAGGATGGAATGTCCCTGCACTTTCCCTACTCCTTGGGAACCTTTCCCTGATGCTAGGCACTGTCCCTAACAGATGGTTATCCTGTCCCTACACTACCACTCGCAGAGAGTGTGCCAAACCCAGGAGACAGGGTCTTACATAGACTCTGTCTGACCCAAGATGGCTGCCAAAGTCACATGGGTTGCCAGCATGAATGAATGATTTGTAAAGCGCTGCAAATGCGAACCGAATCGCCTCAAGGCGCTAGATGCGTTCTCTGTTGTCAGCTTCTTAGAAGAGGAAGGTCTTGAGTTTTTTCCTGAAGGCCTGATGGTTTTCTTCCATGCGGATGTAAGTCGGAAGAGCGTTCCGTAGCCGAGGTCCTTGGACTGCGAATCTTCTTTCTCCCTTTGCTTTGTAGCGGTATTTGGGAACGATAAGGAGGTTTTGTTTAGCTGATCGAAGACTGCGATTGGGTGTGTAGTGTTTTATTTTCTCTCGAAGATATAGAGGAGCGTTGCCTTGTATGCATTTGTGGGTGAGGCAGAGGGTCTTGAATGTGATCCGACTCTTTACGGTTAGCCAGTGTAGGCTCCTCAGGGATGGGGAAATGGATTCCCAGGGTTTTTTTCCTGTTAACAGTCTTGCCGCCGTGTTTTGGATGAGTTGTAAGCGCGCAAGCTGATATTGGGGTAATCCTACGTAGAGCGAGTTTGCATAGTCGAGTCGGGAATTGATGATTGTTCCAACTACTGCTGCTTTGTCCTCTTCTGGGATGAAGGGGATGAGTCTACGTAGCAGGCGGAGGAGATGGTGAGATCCGCTAACTACTGATCCTATTTGTGCATCCAATTGGATGCTGCCCCTTTGTGACCAGGGAAACCATAGAGGAACTAGGTTCTTCTTGACTTCCTCCTCCAGAGCCACCTGCATTGCCGCTTTGGATGTGCGTCACCTACAGCAGAGGAAATAGTCTGCACCTACCAACAAATTGGTGAGTCTCCCTCAAATATGTAATGAGAAGGAGGGGGGGGGGGTTGTGGAGGCGCCAACTCTGCTGACACTGTCATATGGTGTTAGTGTAATACATACACATACTGGTTAGCAGGTTCAGATGGGGTGCCGATGTCTATTGAGGGTTGTGATGTCCTGGCCTACTGGCCAGTAGAAGGAGCTGTGAGCCCCGAGCGCGTAGCCTGTACTATCTCCCATCTGGGTCTGGATGTTTTCTGTGCACTGCTTACGTCACTTCCGCTTCCGCGTTCCAGGGTGGTTAGCGTGGAGCTTCCACACATTGGACACCGCTGTATAGCCTTTTTTCAACCAGGACCAAACATCCCCTGAGCCGAGGGACCGCCACTGAAGCCTGCACCTCAACACCAGCACATCCCAGGACATCACAACCCTCGATAGACATCGCCACCCCATCTGAACCTGCTAACCAGTAAGTGTATGCATTACACTAACACCATATGACAGTGTCAGCAGAGTTGGCGCCTCCACAACCCCCCCCCCCCCCTCCTTCTCATTGCTAAGCTTACAGAGGCTTTGGACACCCCCTGAGGATGGCTGCCTCCTCTCTCTCCCCGCTTTTTTAAACATTATTTCAAATGTACTATCAGAACCATTATTGCACCATCCCATTCTAAACATCACAAGATCTGGAGCGCCCCGGAAAACCCCTCTCCTTTTCCCTCAAATATGTACATCACCGTGCTGGCCCCTCCCACCAGCCACAATCTGCCTGCATTTCAGAGAGAGTTACAAAGACCCATTGGTGACATCATTGGGACTAAAATAAGGCATGTAATAAAAACAGAATGGTTTCATTAATTTCATTAGCATGTTGATGATGGTGGGAAAGGAGGAACCAGGCAAGACAAAATGTAAGCAGATTAAAATTTAGCTTTGGCAGAACAAAAGGGAACGAATAAGAGAAATTTAGTGTTAACACATGTTTGAAATGCATACGTGAGACACATCCTACCTACCCAGGGCTTCTGTTTTTCTTCCAGGCCAAAATTAAGTTGTACCAGGACACCAAACTGTTCAAAATGAAATTATTTCTGGTAGCCTTGTGTTCTGAGAACACGAATTGCTGAGTCATGGGGATATGAAGGCCAGGTGTTCTCAACTCTGCCCATTGTAAGCAAAGTTGAACATTCCATGAAGAATACCTGCTCCATTTGCAGTCCAGAAGTATTTCTTCCTCCAAAGAAATCAAATACCCGAAGAGACTCTTCTAACCATCTAACCTTTTGAAAGTGAAGGATAAAGACGCAGCCACAGTGACAATCTTTGCCGATCTGTGTCTTGGTAGACTGTCGTCCTCTAAGGCTCCAGATGGCAGTAGGTGACTGACACATTTACCCTTGGGGATGATTTACGTCAGGATCCAGCAGATGGCATGCAATGGTTGTAGGGTCTGTCCTTTGACAACGTGGCTGATAATTCATCCCTGGATGTCACATCATGATGGATAGGGCACTTTTGTTCTTCCATCCATAGACAGAAGCTGTGCGACTTTGTCTAGTAGGCTTGGCAACATGCCAGTTTACATCCACGGCAAGTTCAAATCCATGGCACAACAGTCTCTCAACAATAAATCAGCTTGAGATATAAGAGCACTGGCAAGAGCAGAACTGAAATGGTACCATTACTACACATGGGCTTTGACAGGTCTAGTGCACCACAATCCTTTCTAAATGATCAATCATCAGTTCAGGAAAGATAATTGAAGCTCTTCCATTAACCAAGGTCCCGCCAGGACAAGCAAAGAGCACCATGTGGTTTCCAGCTGTAGTCCAAGAGAGTGTATTAATTTTTGCTCTTTCTGGTGACCTATAAGGCCCTGTCTGTAGGTTAGAACCATAAATAGGGCTCATACCTCCCAATTTCCTGAGATAAGAATGAGGACCACTCTTTTGTTCAAAGTAGGAAGGCAAAGGACACTTGCCCAGCCTTGCCAATATTCCGCAGAACAAGACTAATTAGAGCACAAAAAATTATTGGCTAATCCCACAAATGCTCCCACACTTTTTTTTTTTCAACTTCAATTTCAACTGATGAACCTATTTTCAGGGTTCCATAACAATAACAATAGATTGTCGATGCCCCAAAACAGCGAAGACATTGGTATCCTGCAGAAATTATTTTACAAGGAAGAGAGACGATTTTTCCTAACACAATCTTCTTCAAACTTTCTACCTTGGAGGAACCTTTGAAAAAAATTTTGGCCCACACAGTTCACTGTACATAAGTGTGAGCATGGAGATGTATGGGCTGGTTCACACAGATGCAGTCTAGTGCCTTTTTATTCTGCATCAAAAACGCATAGACAGTGTTTAACATGGATCCAGGAGTGTTCTGTAGGTATCCAGTGTTCTCCTGCTGCTCACTCAGTCCCATGGTGCCATCTTCTTCTTTGAAGTTATCGGGAGGTGGCTGGGTTCAGCTTTGATAGTTTTAGGAGCTGGCTCTCTCCTCTGGGTTCATCTCTGATGTTTTTGGGAGCCGGTTGTCTCTTTCAGGTTCATCTCTGATGTTGAAGGATATGGATTGTTTTCAGAAATTGGTTGAGGGAGATTTGACTCATCTCGCCAAAAGATCGTTTAGTAGCCATACACATGACAATCTTAGTTTTTCTGAAAGAACAGCTTTAAATAATCTTAAAAATGATGATAGTGTGGCAATTAGGAATGCAGATAAAGGGGGTTTAGTTGTCATCATGATCTCTGAAGCCTACAAAAATGAGGCTCAACGTCAATTGCCCGATTCTAGCCAGGGCCTTCATCAGGGGGGTACAGCCAGTACACATGTAAGGGGCCCGCGAGTCCGAGGGGCCTGAACCACAGGTCACAACCCGGGCTATATTAAACACAAGGCAGCTGCCATCAGAGTGGACTGGCTGCCAGGATGCCCCCCTACCTGTGACACTCCCTCCCACCTGTCGTGCTTTCCCTTATCTGTGACACTGCCTCCCACCTGTCCCGCTTTCCCCTATCTGTGACACTGCCTCCCACCTGTACCACTCCCTCCCACCTGTCCCACTGTCCCCCACCTGTGACACTGCCTCTCACCTGCCCCACTGCCCCCCCACCTGAGACACTGCCTCTAATCTGTGATGCTGCCCCCCCACTTTTCCCGCTGCCCCCCACCTTTCCTACTGCCCACCACCTGTCCCACTGCCCCCCTTCCATGACACTTCCCCCTCCTGTCCTGGTGCCCCCTCCTGTCCCGCTGCCCCTCCTGTCACGCTGCCCTTCTCCTGTGACACTTCCCCCTCCTAACCCACTGCCCCCCACCTGTCCCCCTGCTCCCTTCCTGTCCCACTTCCCCCCTTCTGTGGTAGGATGAGATGGGACTGGAGGAGGAGGACATGGGATGGAGGACATTTGACTGGAGGAGGACATGAGATGGAGGAGATGGGAGTGCAGGAAGACAAAGAGAACATGGGATAGAGAACATGGGATGGAGAAGGAGGAGGACGTGGGATGGCCAGTGGGCGAATTCATTGGGAAAGCCAGTGGGCAGGCTCTGGGGAATGTTGGTGGTCAGGCCGGGGGGGGGGGCCCAGGCCTAAAGCTGTGTAAGGGGCCTCACCATTTCTTATAGACTCCTTAGTGGCAATCCTACACAGCCTTTTAAAAAGGAATTGTCTTCATTGTTGGATAGAGGTGTTGTAGCAGGTATTTTTACAGAGAATGAAAAAATCATGCATATTCCCTTATGTCCAATCACACCGATCTTTCATTTTTTACTAAAAGTGCCCAAGGGCTGCAACCCTTTAGCACAGTGGTTCTCAGCTGCTGTCCTCAGGACCCACTAACAGGCCAGGTTTGCAAGATAACTGAAATACATCACAGGTGATAGCATTTGCTGCTCAGTGATTGCAGTATTCTAGCCTGCATCTCCCCAAGGTAATATTTAAGATCTGGCCTGTTAGTGGGTCCTGAGCACAAGAGTTGAGAACCACTGATTTAACAGGAAGAGGAAGACCAATAGTCGTGGGTATGGGCTCCTTAAATGAACGTTTGGGACAGTGGGTGGACCACCAATTACACCCTTTGGTGGTCAACCTTCCTGGATATCTCAGGGATACGAAACAGCTTTTAACCAAACTTAAGGATTTTGAGTAGAATAGTAGTTTAAAATAGATAACCTGCGATGTTTGCAGTTTATACTCATCCATTCCTCATTCTTTTGGTTTACGGGCAGTTTCTGATTTTATATCCAAATATAATACTCTTTGGTCCACCAAGAGTTTATTGTGTTGAGTTTAGAGTACCTGCTTACTCACAACTACTTCATTTTCAATGGAGACTGTTATCTACAGACGTGCGGTGCCTCTATGGGAGCTAAATTTTCCCCCTCCCTAGCTATCTATATGGGATGGTGGGAGAGGACTCACATTTTTGGACATGACAGTCCCCAAAGAACAGACACTCTATTCTACTGTTGCTACATAGGCAACCTATTATTCATAGTGTCTAACGAAGCCGACGATTTAGAGGGGTGGCTATCCTATTTATATGATGACTTAAATCTTAGATTTACAGGCTGTTGCGATTCGGAGTCAATTGACTTTCTCGATGTACATTTAAAAAGGAGAAGGAAACAAAACTGATAGCAGTCTTTTTAGGAAGTCAACTGCAGGGAATATGCTTTTACAAGCAGATTCTAGCCATCCCAAACACACCCTGAGAGGCATCCCAGTGGGACAGTTTCTGCGACTAAAACGCATTTGCAGTGAAGAAAGTGATAACCAACGAGAAGCATTAAATATGTTTAACCGCTTGGCGACAGCCACACACAGATATACGTCGGCACAATGGCACAGGCAGGTAAATGGGCGTACAGGTACGTCCCTTTAAATTTGCCGCCTTTCGGGCGCACCCCCTGCACGCTGCGGGAGCGTGCCCGCAGGTCCCGGGAACTCGATGTTCTCCGGCGGCCCGGGATTGCGGTGTGGAGAGGTAGAACTGGGAAGTGCCTATGTAAACAAGGCATTTCCCCATTCTGCCTTGTGTCATGACAGAGATCCACTGCTCCCTGTGATCGGGAGCAGTGATCGCTGTCATGTCCTAGGTAGCCCCCCCCAGTTAGAATTACTCCCTAGGACACACTTAACCCCTTCATCGCCCCCTAGTGGTTAACCCCTTCCCTGTCAATGTCATTTACACAGTAATCAGTGCATTTTTATAGCACTGATCACTGTATAAATGACAATGGTCCCAAAATAGTGTCACAAGTGTCCGATGTGTCCGCCATGTCACAGTCACGATAAAAATCGCGGATCGCCGCCATTACTAATAAAAAAAAAATAATAAAAATGCCATAAATCTATCCCCTATTTTGTAGACGCTATAACTTTTGCGCAAACCAATAAATATCCGCTTTTTGTGTTTTTTTTTACCAAAAATATGTAGAAGAATACATATCGGCCTAAACTGAGGAATAAAATGTGTTCTTTTATACATTTTTTTGGGGATATTTATTATAGCAAAAAGTAAAAAATGTTGCTTTTTTTTCAAAATGTTCGCTCTTTTTTTGTTTAATGCGCAAAAAATACAAACCGCAGAGGTGATCACATACCACCAAAAGAAAGCTCTATTTGTGGGAAAAAAGGGACGTCAATTTTTTTTGGGTACAACGTCGCACAACCGCGCAATTGTCAGTTAAAGCGACGCAGTGCTGGATCGCAAAAAGTGCTCTGGTCAGGAAAGGGGGTAAAATCTTCCGGGGCTGAAGCGGTTAAACGATTTGTCAATAGAGGCTATCCCAAATCTATTTTATATAGAGCAATGAATATTGCCACTAAAACACCACGTGAAAAGCTACTGTATGAACATAGGAAGAGAGACAAGAAGAATGTTAAGAGAAGGAATGAAAATGCAATTAGAAACAAATCTTGTTCTTCCATCCAAACAGTTTTTTCCACTTCATTCAGTCCCGAGTTCAACAAAATTAGAAATATTGTTCTTAAATATTTACCTTATTTGTCTACAGACCCCATTTTTGCACAAATCCTTTCAAAAGGAGTTACAACAGTGTCACGTAGGGCACCCACTTTGGGTGGAACGGTGTCACCTAGTCTTTTCAGTAGTAATAAATCACAGGCCCACTGGCTACAATTTAAAGGATCTTTTCGGTGCCCGTTCAAATAGATGCCCATGTTGCACTCATATCTTGAGAGGCGACACCATTCAGGCCACGGCAGATAGTAAAACATCTAAGATTACAACATTTGAAATTTGCAACGCAAGATATTTGGTGTATGTCATTACCCGCAAGTCAAGTTGTAGCGCTGGTAGATTTGCGATCTACCGCATGTTAGGTAAATTTAGTAACTTGTTCGTTAAATAGGTTAAGTTTGCCTCTGTTTCAGCTTGGCTGACGTTGTATGTGTTTCCGTGCTGACCGGTGGGTGTCGCTGTTATCACTGGTTAGTGTTGGAAAGGCAACGTGTCGAAGTGTATGGATGCTCTTCTGTCCCGGAGACAACTCGGTGGAGGTGGTCCTCCGAGTTGCATTCTGGGCAAGGGTATATATGGGACAGACGCCATATTTTAGGGTTCGTTTTACAGCCTAAGTGAATAGAATCATGAAGAACCTGTGAAAAATGAAATGGCTCCACTTCGAATCGCTTCCTTCTGATCATCTGAAATTGAAGGGTGTGCAAGCCAGTGGTCCAGCTCCTGTCCGTGACGGCTAATCTTCAAATGTGATCGTGATTCAAAGGACACCATCCGCCTGGACACCACGGGAGACCATCCCTCACGCTTTACCGACGCACTGCTATACGGCATGTGCGTCCTACGGATCCGGTAAGGGTACCCAACTCTTTTCCATTTATTTCCATTTTTGAAGATTTATGTGCTTTGCCATCTGTGGTCGCCTTCCCATCAGAGGGTTTACCCACTTCTCAGGTTTAAGGTATTCCACTTTTGGAGAGGACTTCTACTCACCTCATACATCACGGACTCTGGTCCCTCATCACTATAGAACTTTTTTCAATTATATTTAGCAGGCCCACTGCATATATTTTGTGTGTTATTTCATTTTTCACAGGTTGTTCATGATTCTATTCATTCACTTATGTTTATGTTTCAGCGCTGCACTTTATTATTTATATTCTGTACTGACTTGGTTTGTTTGTGTGCTAGCAGCTTCTTGTCACATTTTTTGCTTTTGTTGGGGTAGCGCAGCATTTTTATATATTCTTCGTTTTACAGCCACCTGCTGGCCCTCCTGGCCGACAGGTATGCATTAGAGAGCTACCTCGTGGTCCTCCGGTCCGGAGGCCCATGTCGCTGCGGCGCAGGGGTGAGCCCAGAAGCTTGTCTGGGGTCTACCACAGCAGCCGAGGAATGGTCCTGGGCTGTCTATCCCGTGTGAAGAAGCTAGACAACCGAGGAGATCCCAGGGGAGGACCCGTCATGGAAGGATCACGCAGCGTGCTGGTCTGGAGAGGGGCCTGGTGACTCGGTTGGAGGACGTATCCTAAAAGTAACTATACAGCATAGTGTTGCTGGGTTGTCTTAAAGGTTCAAGCACTGTGACTGACGTTCATTGCAAGAAAAAACGATACATCCTGTGGCAGAGGATCGTACGGGTTTGTTCCCAAACAAGTCTGTGGCAGAGACTTTTGTTCGTGCTACGTACTGGCTGCTAGGCAAGTGAGAGAGGCCTATCCAGGCGAGCAAGGAGTGTGTCCCACGAAGGGAGCGCATCCTATTGCAATATTCAAATTCTACCAGGACATTTGTCAAAAGAACCTTACAAGAAGATATTTGAGTTTCTTCTGCAGTTTTCTTTCCGCCTCTTTCCTGCTACTTCCTAAGTAATTTGTTTAATAAAGCATTGAAAACGTACTCAAGTGTTGGTGCGTGTGTCGTCCATCAGTAAACTCAACAGGACCCTAGACCCGGTGCCGGTGAAACAGAGGGAAGGAGAGTGAAGGTAACAGACCAGCTTAAATTAGCAGCTCCACCGAGAGTTAGTGCTACACATGTCAAATGCAATATGTTTTTCGGACAACTCTCAGGCTGCGAGATCGCCCTTTATGACCATTTATTTATACGATATCAAAAAAAAAAAACACAATACGAACATAGCGAGACATTGGAAACGCAGGGGCGGGCTGGGGGCGGAGATGCAATTGCCCCCCTGGGCTGCTCTCATATGCTCTATAGAAGCCGCTGTGTCGCCAGCTCAGAACCGCACATGCACAGTTTTTGCGCTGGCCGAGTGCGGCATCTCCACCCAGTACTGTGTCTGTGAGCTAGCGAGGTCTCAGGGCTGACAGTCTGTGTTACAGAGCACAGCCACAGCCCCGCCCAGCCCCTCCCTCCTCCACACAAATAGCTGGCAGAGGCTGGACCTGCTCTCTCTTTCCCCGCCCACACTCCGGGCAGCCCCGCCCACAGTCTGTGAAGAGGATGTTTGGGCGGGAAATCTGAGCAGTCGGCTCGAATGCTGGGACCGTCCAAGTAAGTGAGCTCCTCCTCCCTCCCCTCCTCTGCAGCTAAAGAGTTTTTTTTTTTTTCTAGCAGCCACACTACCTTGCTTGCCCTGATGTGGGCTCACACTGGAATGCTGCGGGTTATCTGCAGTGCTGGTGTACTGGCAGTCTTCCTGCATGTTGCCCCCGGTCCCATAGAGGTTGCACATTTTTACTGCATATTCTGAAAGTGCACAAAACGTCCTGAATGATGCATCTTTGGTGAAATACAGCAAAAATGTGCAACCTAAAAGAAGTCTATGGCTATGGAAAACTGCCAGTACACCAGTGTGAGCCCAAAGGCTTGTATTCACTTGCAGCGGGCACAGCCACTCCTCTGAAAAGTGACAGACCGTGGAGGTTATATCACATTTCTTCCCTGACAGTTTTAACCCCCTAAAATGCCAGTCCCTGCAGGTAATGGCACGGTTCACTTTGAACTCCACCTTTATATCCATTACTCTCTGTAGGTATTCCATGGGCTCTCACCTTATTGTTAACACATCTAATACATAATGAGAGTTCTGGAAATAAGGTGGAGCTCAAAGTGAATTTCCACACCTAAGTGGAGCGCCCCTTTCAGAAGGTTTGAGGATATTATTAAACCCAGAGAATGGTGAACTTTGTGCTTCCCCTCACAGAGAGCGACCGCTTTGCGCTTCCCCTCACAGAGAGCGACCGCTTTGCGCTTCCCCTCACAGAGAGCGTCCGCTTTGCGCTTCCCCTCACAGAGAGCGTCCGCTTTGCACTTTCCCCTCACACAGAGCATCCGCTTTGCGCTTCCCCTTACAGAGAGCGTCCGCTTTGCACTTTCCCCTCACAGAGAGCGACCGCTTTGCACTTTCCCTTTTACAGAGAGCGACCGCTTTGCACTTTCCCCTCACAGAGAGCGACCGCTTTGCACTTTCCCCTCACACAGAGCGACCGCTTTGCACTTTCCCCTCACAGAGAGCGACCGCTTTGCACTTTCCCTTTTACAGAGAGCGACCGCTTTGCACTTTCCCCTCACAGAGAGCGACCGCTTTGCACTTTCCCCTCACAGAGAGCGACCGCTTTGCACTTTCCCCTCACAGAGAGCGACCGCTTTGCACTTTCCCCTCACAGAGAGCGTCCGCTTTGCACTTTCCCCTCACAGAGAGCGTCCGCTTTGCACTTTCCCCTCACAGAGAGCGACCGCTTTGCACTTTCCCCTCTTTGGTGAAATACAGCAAAAATGTGCAACCTAAAAGAAGTCTATGGCTATGGAAAACTGCCAGTACACCAGTGTGAGCCCAAAGGCTTGTATTCACTTGCAGCGGGCACAGCCACTCCTCTGAAAAGTGACAGACCGTGGAGGTTATATCACATTTCTTCCCTGACAGTTTTAACCCCCTAAAATGCCAGTCCCTGCAGGTAATGGCACGGTTCACTTTGAACTCCACCTTTATATCCATTACTCTCTGTAGGTATTCCATGGGCTCTCACCTTATTGTTAACACATCTAATACATAATGAGAGTTCTGGAAATAAGGTGGAGCTCAAAGTGAATTTCCACACCTAAGTGGAGCGCCCCTTTCAGAAGGTTTGAGGATATTATTAAACCCAGAGAATGGTGAACTTTGCGCTTCCCCTCACAGAGAGCGACCGCTTTGCGCTTCCCCTCACAGAGAGCGTCCGCTTTGCGCTTCCCCTTACAGAGAGCGTCCGCTTTGCGCTTCCCCTCACAGAGAGCGTCCGCTTTGCACTTTCCCCTCACACAGAGCGACCGCTTTGCACTTTCCCCTCACAGAGAGCGTCCGCTTTGCACTTTCCCCTCACAGAGAGCGACCGCTTTGCACTTTCCCCTCACAGAAAGCGAGCGCTATGCACTTTTCCCTCACAGAGAGCGTCCGCTTTGCGCTTCCCCTTACAGAGAGCGTCCGCTTTGCGCTTCCCCTTACAGAGAGCGTCCGCTTTGCGCTTCCCCTTACAGAGAGCGTCCGCTTTGCGCTTCCCCTCACAGAGAGTATCCGCTTTGCGCTTCCCCTCACAGAGAGCGTCCGCTTTGCACTTTCCCCTCACAGAGAGCGACCGCTTTGCACTTTCCCCTCACAGAGAGCGTCCGCTTTGCACTTTCCCCTCACAGAGAGCGACCGCTTTGCACTTTCCCTTTTACAGAGAGCGACCGCTTTGCACTTTCCCCTCACAGAGAGCGACCGCTTTGCGCTTTCCCCTCACAGAGAGCGACCGCTTTGCGCTTTCCCCTCACAGAGAGCGACCGCTTTGCGCTTTCCCCTCACAGAGAGCGACCGCTTTGCGCTTTCCCCTCACAGAGAGTGACCGCTTTGCGCTTTCCCCTCACAGAGAGCGACCGCTTTGCGCTTTCCCCTGACAGAGAGCGACCGCTTTGCGCTTTCCCCTGACAGAGAGCGACCGCTTTGCGCTTTCCCCTGACAGAGAGCGACCGCTTTGCGCTTTCCCCTCACAGAGAGCGTCCGCTTTGCGCTTTCCCCTCACAGAGAGCGTCCGCTTTGCGCTTTCCCCTCACAGAGAGCGTCCGCTTTGCGCTTTCCCCTCACAGAGAGCGTCCGCTTTGCGCTTTCCCCTCACAGAGAGCGTCCGCTTTGCGCTTTCCCCTCACAGAGAGCGTCCGCTTTGCGCTTTCCCCTCACAGAGAGCGTCCGCTTTGCGCTTTCCCCTCACAGAGAGCGTCCGCTTTGCACTTTCCCCTCACAGAGAGCGACCGCTTTGCGCTTCCCCTCACAGAGAGCGTCCGCTTTGCGCTTCCCCTCACAGAGAGCGTCCGCTTTGCGCTTCCCCTTACAGAGGGCGACCGCTTTGCACTTTCCCCTCACAGAGAGCGACCGCTTTGCACTTTCCCCTCACAGAGAGCGACCGCTTTGCACTTTCCCCTCACAGAGAGCGAGCGCTTTGCACTTTCCCCTCACAGAGAGCGAGCGCTTTGCACTTTCCCCTCACAGAGAGCGAGCGCTTTGCACTTTCCCCTCACAGAGAGCGACCGCTTTGCACTTTCTCCTCACAGAGAGCGACCGCTTTGCACTTTCCCCTCACAGAGGGCGACCGCTTTGCACTTTCCCCTCACAGAGGGCGTCCTCTTTTCACTTTCCCCTCACAGAGGGCGTCCGCTTTGCACTTTCCCCTCACAGAGAGCGTCCGCTTTGCACTTTCCCCTCACAGAGAGCGTCCGCTTTGCACTTTCCCCTCACAGAGAGCGTCCGCTTTGCACTTTCCCCTCACAGAGAGCGTCCGCTTTGCACTTTCCCCTCACAGAGAGCGTCCGCTTTGCACTTTCCCCTCACAGAGAGCGTCCGCTTTGCACTTTCCCCTCACAGAGAGCGACCGCTTTGCACTTTCCCCTCACAGAGAGCGTCCGCTTTGCACTTTCCCCTCACAGAGAGCGACCGCTTTGCACTTTCCCCTCACAGAGAGCGTCCGCTTTGCACTTTCCCCTCACAGAGAGCGACCGCTTTGCACTTTCCCCTCACAGAGAGCGTCCGCTTTGCACTTTCCCCTCACAGAGAGCGTCCGCTTTGCACTTTCCCCTCACAGAGAGCGTCCGCTTTGCACTTTCCCCTCACAGAGAGCGTCCGCTTTGCGCTTTCCCCTCACAGAGAGCGTCCGCTTTGCACTTTCCCCTCACAGAGAGCGTCCTCTTTTCACTTTCCCCTCACAGAGGGCGTCCGCTTTGCACTTTCCCCTCACAGAGAGCGTCCGCTTTGCACTTTCCCCTCACAGAGAGCGTCCGCTTTGCACTTTCCCCTCACAGAGAGCGTCCGCTTTGCACTTTCCCCTCACAGAGAGCGACCGCTTTGCACTTTCCCCTCACAGATTTTGAAAAAAAATGATATTTTCTACTTTTTATTATAAAAAAAATCCAATAAACTCAACCGCTTTGCACTTTCCCCTCACAGAGAGCGTCCGCTTTGCACTTTCCCCTCACAGAGAGCGACCGCTTTGCACTTTTCCCTCACAGAGAGCGACCGCTTTGCACTTTCCCCTCACAGAGAGCGACCGCTTTGCACTTTCCCCTCACAGAGAGCGACCGCTTTGCACTTTCCCCTCACAGAGAGCGTCCGCTTTGCACTTTCCCCTCACAGAGAGCGTCCGCTTTGCACTTTCCCCTCACAGAGAGCGTCCGCTTTGCACTTTCCCCTCACAGAGAGCGTCCGCTTTGCACTTTTCCCTCACAGAGAGCGTCCGCTTTGCACTTTCCCCTCACAGAGAGCGACCGCTTTGCACTTTCCCCTCACAGAGAGCGACCGCTTTGCACTTTCCCCTCACAGAGAGCGACCGCTTTGCACTTTCCGCTCACAGAGAGCGACCGCTTCGCACTTTCCCCTCACAGAGAGCGTCCGCTTCGCACTTTCCCCTCACAGAGAGCGACCGCTTTGCACTTTCCCCTCACAGAGAGCGACCGCTTTGCACTTTCCCCTCACAGAGAGCGACCGCTTTGCACTTTCCCCTCACAGAGAGCGACCGCTTTGCACTTTCCCCTCACAGAGAGCGTCCGCTTTGCACTTTCCCCTCACAGAGAGCGTCCGCTTTGCACTTTCCCCTCACAGAGAGCGTCCGCTTTGCACTTTCCCCTCACAGAGAGCGTCCGCTTTGCACTTTCCCCTCACAGAGAGCGTCCGCTTTGCACTTTTCCCTCACAGAGAGCGTCCGCTTTGCACTTTCCCCTCACAGAGAGCGACCGCTTTGCACTTTCCCCTCACAGAGAGCGACCGCTTTGCACTTTCCCCTCACAGAGAGCGACCGCTTTGCACTTTCCGCTCACAGAGAGCGACCGCTTTGCACTTTCCCCTCACAGAGAGCGTCCGCTTCGCACTTTCCCCTCACAGAGAGCGACCGCTTTGCACTTTCCCCTCACAGAGAGCGACCGCTTTGCACTTTCCCCTCACAGAGAGCGACCGCTTTGCACTTTCCCCTCACAGAGAGCGACCGCTTTGCACTTTCCCCTCACAGAGAGCGTCCGCTTTGCACTTTCCCCTCACAGAGAGCGTCCGCTTTGCACTTTCCCCTCACAGGCAGTGTCAAGCGGTCTCTCTCTCTCTTTCTGGAGCAATATGGAGCAGTCTCCCCCTCTCTCTTTCTGTGCGGGGAATGTGGTGTAGATGGATGGTGAGCCGATTCGGTGGTTCAATGGGCCACTTGACTGGACTTGCCCCCCAGGCCTAAGGCTGCCAGCCCTCCCCTGTTGGAATGACAGACACCAAAAGGATGTATCTGATTTGGGCATCCAAGTGGTGGAAAGAATTTTGATGCCAGTAAGAGGGGGAGATAAATTTAAAATCCTCTGTAGAAGAGAGGTCTATTGGACATTTTTTCTTAAGACCAGAAAGCCAGCCGGTGTTCTACCGAGAAAGTTCCTCTCGGCGGATAAGGACCTCCATCTACTGCGCAGGCGCAGCGCCTGCGCAGTAGGAACCGGCGGAAATAGCCGAAGCGGAATACAGAAGAAATCAGCTGTACACGGCGCCTGTAAGGGGGCCCCTCGCGGGCTCGCTGCGCTCGCCACTTTTTTATTCAGCCTGGACCTAGGGCGCAGGCGCCGTGTACAGCTGATTGAAGATTTTCATCTTCGGCTGTTTTCGGCGGCTCCTGGTCATTCGTACTGCGCAAGCAGGGGGGAACTTATCCGCCGAGGGAACTTTCTCGGCAAGACACCGGCATGAACTTTGAATGGGACGTGTCCCATTTTTATGAATGAATAGTCACATATGCAAACGTGATTTACTATATGCAGATGTGTTTAGTTGTCGAAACATCAATGTGGAGTACTATAAAGAGCACAGCTTAGCTAGAAAGAATTGTCTTCATTATAACATAATAGGTCTAGCTGAGTAGTAAAAATGATTGAACATATGCATATACACATATTTCTTTGGAAAGTGATGGTACAGGGGTATATATCATTGTTTTTAATTTTAGCTTAATTAAGGCCCCTTTCACACGGTCAGACTGTTCAGGTCCGCCTGTCAGTTTTTGATGGCGGACCTGAACGGGCGCTCCATGTTAGTCTATGAAGCGTCGGGTGTCAGCAGGAAACATGTCCGCTGACATCCGACCCAGTCTGATCCGCTAAAAGCAGACGGATGACTCTACGTCCAGGTCCGTCGCTGGCGGATCGGGTGAGATCTGACGAAAACGGACATGCTGTCCGTTTTCGTCCGATCCCTCCATAGGCGGCAGCGGCGCCTGACAAGCCCCTCCCCGCTCAGTGAGCAGAGAGGGACCTGTCATCCGCCGGCTCAGCGGAGATCAACGGACTGATCTCCCGCAGAGCCGGCGGACTCCGTAGAAACGGAGTCCGCCTCGTGTGAAAGGGGCCTTAAGTTTAATTTGTGGTATATAAATCATTTAACCACTTCAGCCCCGGAAGGATGTACCCCCTTCTTGACCAGAGCACTTTTTACAATTTGGCACTGCGTCGCTTTAACTGCTAATTGCGCGGTCATGCAATGCTGTACCCAAACAAAATTTGCGTCCTTTTCTTCCCACAAATAGAGCTTTCTTTTGATGGTATTTGATCACCTCTGCCGTTTTTTATTTTTTGCGCTATACACGGAAAAATACCGAAAATTTTGAAAAAAAATGATATTTTCTACTTTTTGTTATAAAAAAAATCCAATAAACTCAACCGCTTTGCACTTTCCCCTCACAGAGAGCGTCCGCTTTGCACTTTCCCCTCACAGAGAGCGACCGCTTTGCACTTTCCCCTCACAGAGAGCGTCCGCTTTGCACTTTCCCCTCACAGAGAGCGTCCGCTTTGCACTTTCCCCTCACAGGCAGTGTCAAGCGGTCTCTCTCTCTCTTTCTGGAACAATATGGAGCAGTCTCCCCCTCTCTCTTTCTGTGCGGGGAATGTGGTGTAGATGGATGGTGAGCTGATTCGGTGGTTCAATGGGCCACTTGACTGGACTTGCCCCCCAGGCCTAAGGCTGCCAGCCCTCCCCTGTTGGAATGACAGACACCAAAAGGATGTATCTGATTTGGGCATCCAAGTGGTGGAAAGAATTTTGATGCCAGTAAGAGGGGGAGATACATTTAAAATCCTCTGTAGAAGAGAGGTCTATTGGACATTTTTTCTTAAGACCAGAAAGCCAGCCGGTGTTCTGCCGAGAAAGTTCCTCTCGGCGGATAAGGACCTCCATCTACTGCGCAGGCGCAGCGCCTGCGCAGTAGGAACCGGCGGAAATAGCCGAAGCGGAATACAGAAGAAATCAGCTGTACACGGCGCCTGTAAGGGGGCCCCTCGCCACGCTTCGGGCACGGCCTCGCTGCACTCGCCACGCTTCGGGCACGGCCTCGCTGCACTCGCCACGCTTCGGGCACGGCCTCGCTGCGCTCGCCACTTTTTTATTCCCCCTCTAGGTCCACTTAGATGGAGGGGCTTCAGCCTGGACCTAGGGCGCAGGCGCCGTGTACAGCTGATTGAAGATTTTCATCTTCGGCTGTTTTCGGCGGCTCCTGGTCATTCGTACTGTGCAAGCAGGGGGGAACTTATCCGCCGAGGGAACTTTCTCGGCAAGACACCGGCATGAACTTTGAATGGGACGTGTCCCATTTTTATGAATGAATATTCTAGGGCTGAAACAACTAATCGATTAATCGACAACTAATCGATTATGAAATTAATCGATTACTATTTTCATAATCGATTAATCGGCCAGTAACATAATGGGGTTAAAAAAAAAAAACATTATGGTAATAAACGTCTTAGACCTGGGTCACATCTATGTGTTTTTTGGTGCTTTTTGCAGAAATGCACTACAGTTCATGTACATGGTATCCTATGGGACACGTTCACATCTATGCTTTTTTCAGCCACTGCATATTTGGAAAGGGTCAGGGACTTTTTTTTTTTTTTTTTTTTTAACGCAAAACAGTGCTTTTTTGGTTCAATATACTTCAACAGAGAAGCTGCTAAAAGGCATGTAATGCGTTTTTGCAGCAATGTGTGTTTTTTAATCTGCCCAACAACAAATTCTCCAAAAAAAATGCAAAAACGCAACTCGCAGCAAAATCACGTGTGCAAAAATCACAACGCACAGTAAAAAGCACTGCAGAAACGGATCAAAAGCAAACTGCATAGGTGTGTACTGAGCCTTATGCTGGCCATATGGATCAATTTTCAGAGGAGAATATTCAGACGAAAAATCTTTGTACATTCACTGAATGAAAGAATGTTGTTTGAAATTTTCCCTTGTTTTTAACATTTTGTTTTTAAAATGAATGAAATTTCTGAACGAAAACCACATACACTGTCACAACCACAAAATTCCTTTCACCAAGAAGTTTTCTATTATTTCTCGATTTGACCCCACTAACGATTAGAAAATCAAACAAACATTCTTAAAATTACATTTTGTTTTTGAAGGAAGACATTGTTTTTTAAATAAAAAAAATTGATCTCTGAGTCTGATGATATTTACCAGATTCACCCTTTAATAGTATATCTCCTCTCATTGTATATACAGCATATCTCCTCTAATTGTATATACAGTATATCTCCTCTGTCTTATTCTCAGAATGGATTAGAGATTTTGCTCCCTAACCATAAAGTTGGTAATTTATATTTACCACTGCATTGAGATATTTAAGAATAAATTTCCTTTTTTTTTAAACTTTACATATTAAACTAAATTATACACCACACTTTTTTTTAAGGTTATTAACCGAATAATCGATTAATCGAAACAATAATCGGCCAACTAATCGATTATGAAAATAATCGTTAGTTGCAGCCCTAGAATATTCACATATGCAAACGTGATTTACTATATGCAGATGTGTTTAGTTGTCGAAACATCAATGTGGAGTACTATAAAGAGCACAGCTTAGCTAGAAAGAATTGTCTTCATTATAACATAATAGGTCTAGCTAAGTAGTAAAAATGATTGAACATATGCATATACACATATTTCTTTGGAAAGTGAATGTACAGGGGTATATATCATTGTTTTTAATTTTAGCTTAATTAAGGCCCCTTTCACACGGTCAGACTGTTCAGGTCCGCCTGTCAGTTTTGACGGCGGACCTGAACGGGCGCTCCATGTTAGTCTATGAAGCGTCGGATGTCAGCAGGAAACATGTCCACTGACATCCGACCCCGTCTGATCCGCTAAAAGCAGACGGATGACTCTACGTCCAGGTCCGTCGCTGGCGGATCGGGTGAGATCTGACGAAAACGGACATGCTGTCCGTTTTCGTCCGATCCCTCCATAGGCGGCAGCGGCGCCTGACAAGCCCCTCCCCGTTCAGTGAGCAGAGAGGGACCTGTCATCCGCCGGCTCAGCGAAGATCAACGGACTGATCTCCCGCAGAGCCGGCGGACTCCGTAGAAACGGAGTCCGCCTCGTGTGAAAGGGGCCTTAAGTTTAATTTGTGGTATATAAATCATTTAACCACTTCAGCCCCGGAAGGATGTACCCCCTTCTTGACCAGAGCACTTTTTACAATTTGGCACTGCGTCGCTTTAACTGCTAATTGCGCGGTAATGCAATGCTGTACCCAAACAAAATTTGCGTCCTTTTCTTCCCACAAATAGAGCTTTCTTTTGATGGTATTTGATCACCTCTGCCGTTTTTTATTTTTTGCGCTATACACGGAAAAAGACCGAAAACTTTGAAAAAAAATGATATTTTCTACTTTTTGTTATAAAAAAAATCCAATAAACTCAATTTTAGTCATACTTTTAGGCCAAAATGTATTCGGCCACATGTCTTTGGTAAAAAAAATGTCAATAAGTGTATATTTATTGGTTTGCGCAAAAGTTATAGCGCCTACAAACTAGGGTACATTTTCTGGAATTTACACAGCCTTTAATTTATGACTGCCTATGTCATTTCTTGAGGTGCTAAAAGGGCAGAGCAGTACAAAACCCCCACAAATGACCCCATTTTGGAAAGTAGACACCCCAAGGAAATTGCTGAGAGGCATGTTGAGCCCATTGAATATTCCTTTTTTTTGTCCCAAGTGATTGAATAATAACAAAAAAAAAAAAAAATTAAAAAAGTTGTCACTAAATGATATATTGCTCACACAGGCCATGGGCATATGTGGAATTGCACCCCAAAATATATTCAGCTGCTTCTCCTGAGTACGGGGATACCACATGTGTGGGACTTTTTGGGAGCCTAGCCGCATACGGGGCCCCGAAAACCAATCACTGCCTTCAGGATTTCTAAGGGTGTAAATTTTTGATTTTACTCCTCACTACCTATCACAGTTTTGAAGGCCATAAAATGCCCAGATGGCATAACCCCCCCCCCCCCCAAATGACCCCATTTTGGAAAGTAGACACCCCAAGCTATTTGCTTTGAGGCATGTTGAGTCCATGGAATATTTTATATTTTGACACAAGTTGCGGGAAAGTGACAAATTTTTTTTTGCACAAAGTTGTCACTAAATAATATATTGCTCACACAGGCCATGGGCATATGTGGAATTGCACCCCAAAATACATTTAGCTGCTTCTCCTGAGTATGGGGATACCACGTGTGTGGGACTATTTAGGAGCCTAGCCGCATACGGGGCCCCGAAAACCAATCACCGCCTTCAGGATTTCTAAGGGCGTAAATTTTTGATTTCACTCCTCACTACCTATCACAGTTTTGAAGGCCATAAAATGCCAAGATAGCACAAAACCCCCCAAAATGACCCCATTTTGGAAAGTAGACACCCCAAGCTATTTGCTGAGAGGCATAGTGAGTATTTTGCAGCTCTCATTTGTTTTTGAAAATGAAGAAAGACAAGAAAAAAAATTTTTTTTTTTCCTTTTTCAATTTTCAAAACTTTGTGACAAAAAGTGAGGTCTGCAAAATACTCACTATACCTGTCAGCAAATAGCTTGGGGTGTCTACTTTCCAAAATGGGGTCATTTGGGGGTTTTTTTTGCCACCTATTAGACCCTAGATTTCTCCTCTGCCCTCAAAGCATCTGACCACACCAAGATCGGTGTGATAAAATGCTAAACCTGCAGGCATCATTCTGGTATAACCACTCAAAGTCGTGAATGGCGTACCTGAAGACAAAAAAATGGTTAACAATAAAGCACAGTAAACGGTAAAGTATAAAAAATTGCATACCTGAAAAGCAAACATGATAAAACATAATAACAATAAAACATTGCAGAATAGAATACAGTAAAAAAGAGCAGAACAATAGAGAGAGAGAGAGAGAGAGAGAGAGAGAGAGAGAGAGAGAGAGAGAGAGAACAATAAAACGACAACTATATTTTTTTATTTTATATTTTTGTTTGTAAAAAAAAAAAAAAAAAAACAACACACTTTTTTTGTAACTGTAACTTTTATAACTGTAACCGGTTCCAGGTTTGGGTCTCTCAAAATGCGATGGCATCTTGGGAGACCCTGTGAAAGTGTGCCTAGTCTGTGCAATGCTGTACCCTATGCTAATACGCAACTAGTGAATGGTAGCGTTCAAAACATTCACCAATGCAAAGACCAGGATTGTCAGGACAGAAGGGACAATAATAGCGGGTGTCACGCCTATATCCGCGCTTGCTGCAGACACAACATCTTTTTTGGGGGGGTTCACTGGGTAGGGGTACTCGGGAGGACATAAAGAAAATTCCTCTCATGCAGCCGACTGCATTTGGTTGGGGATGTGAATGGGGGAAGTACGGGCACTGCAGAAGTGGTGGGTTCCCAATTAGGATTGGCGAATGCAGCAGGAAGGGCATTATGGGCACGACGGCCTGTGTTTGTCTTTTTGGTGGCAGCGGGACACTACTTGTGCTTGCCACCTCACCAGCTTGAACTGCACTTATGGGACTCGCCACGTCACCAAGTGTTACTGCAGTGCTGGTTTGACTACGACCGGGGTGTACTAGGCCGCTGGCGCTTGCCAGTTCACCAAAACGCTACCAAAAAAACTGTTAGCGATCGCAGGGATCAGGCCTGACTCTGCGAACGCTGCAGTTATGCGTTTAGTGTTTTGTAAGTGACAGTGATCGATCGATACTGCACTTGGGTGGGCTGGGCTGGGCCGGGCGGAGGGGCAAAATGCAGGTGTTAGCAGGTATCTGGGCTGATCCCGCTAACACTGCGTTTTTGGGAACCCTAAACTGCTGGTTTCGCCAGTATAGATCTGATCGGATCAGATATTGATCCGTTCAGATACTATACCACTAAGGGAGGCGTATGCTGCATGCGTGGGTGTTAGCGCTACTGGCACTAACCTGACGCTGCCTGGGGCTGGTGCTTGCCAGTTCACCAAAACGCTACCAAAAAAACTGTTAGCGATCGCAGGGATCAGGCCTGACTCTGCGAATGCTGTAGTTATGCGTTTAGTGTTTTGTAAGTGACAGTGATCGATCGATACTGCACTTGGGTGGGCTGGGCTGGGCCGGGTGGAGGGGCAAAACGCAGGTGCTAGCAGGTATCTGGGCTGATCCCGCTAACACTGCGTTTTTGGGAACCCTAAACTTCTGGGGACGCTAGTATAGATCTGATCGGATCAGATATTGATCCGTTCAGATACTATACCACTAAGGGAGGCGTATGCTGCGTGCGTGGGTGTTAGCGGTACTGGCGCTAATCTGACGCTGCCTGGGGCGACGCATATCACCGGCGGGCAATCAGGAGGCTAAACCTTTATTCAGTAATAAACGGCGGGTGCCCTGACACTATAAAAAAATAAACAAACTAACCAGCGTCACCCGTAGCGGTTATACGGTGATCACTGGTGAAAGGGTTAACTAGGGGGCAATCAAGTGGTTAAAACCTTTATTAGGTAGTATATGGGGGTCCCTGACGCTATAAAACGCTGATGGCGAACCTAAATATTTACCTCCCTAACTAGCGTCACCAGTGACACTAATACAGCGATCAGAAAAATGATCGCTTAGCGACACTGGTGACGGGGGGTGATCAAGGGGTTAAAACTTTATTAGGGGGGGTTAGGGGGGTACCCTAACTGCCCTAACACACTGTCACAAACTGACACCAATGCAGTAATCAGAAAAAAAAACAAAAAAAAAACTTTGGTGTCAGTGTGACGGGGGGGGGGGGGGAGGGAGGGGTGATTGGGGGGTGATCGGGGGTGTAAAGTATGCCTGGCATGTTCTGCTGTAATGTGTAGTGTTGTGCAACTCACTCAGATGTCTTCTCTCCTTGGCGCCGGAACGGAAACTGCCGAGCCGAGGAGAGATGACATCACATCCCCTGCCTCTGTGTACTACACAGAGGCAGGGGACGATTCTCATTGGCTGGGAGCGATCGCGAGGGGGGGGGGGGCCACCAATGGATGGCCTCCCCCTCATCTCTGAACACTCCCAGACCAAAGCCGACTGCCTCGGGCACCGGGGGGGGGGTCCGATCGGACCCCCCGCCCACGGGAAGGAAATCACGTACCGGGTACGTGATTTTACCTGCCCGTGCCATTGTGCAGACGTATATCTGCGTTAGGCGGTCGGCAAGTGGTTAACTATATTATAACAATTGATAGAATGTGGCCTTATGCTCTGACTGTGAGAAAAGTTTGCTTAAACCAGTCGAGTTTAAACTTAGCCGATCGATTGATTATTTCTTGGTTATTTGTAATGTTTTGAACAAACT
The DNA here is from genome assembly GCF_042186555.1 of Aquarana catesbeiana. Lineage (NCBI taxonomy): Eukaryota > Metazoa > Chordata > Amphibia > Anura > Ranidae > Aquarana > Aquarana catesbeiana. Next base: position 683,355,855 of record NC_133326.1, read on the forward strand.
GAAATATTGATATCGACATCATGCAATCTAGGCTAGTAACTCGTTAAACTTGCAAATGAATGCATTAATTTATGGTATGGTTTTATTTTTCATTTTTTGTTTTTTTAGGTTTTTTTTTTTAGATTATGTGGAATGTGTGTCTTTCTTCAATATAAAAATATTTTTTCAATCATGAATTTCAACATGAAGGTCTGATATGTCCATCCATAAAGGGTTATTATACTACTCATAGAGTTGTAGCATCAGCTTCTTCATCAACTTAATAGAAGAGGGATCTTTGCATGTGAATGAGGGCGTCAGCTTGCCCCCTGATTGGATCTTCATTTTTTGAATATGTGCATGTCATTTTATTTTTGCATTAGCTATGATTAAGCACCAGTGAAAGCGGTGTGAAACGCGTTAGCAGTTTGCAATTTTAATCTGTTTTTGTAAAGACTGTATCTACAATAAAAGACACGACTATCTCTATTTGCTCATATGTCATCTCTGACGTTATCGGGATCTGGTTGTCTCTTCCTTTTCTGACATTATTGGGGGCCAGGTGTCTCTTCTGGGTTAATCTCTGATGTTATTGGGAGCTGGCTGTCTCTTCCAGGTTCATCACTTCTGTTATTGGGAGCTGGCTGTCTCTTACGGGTCTATCTCAGCTATTATCGGGAGCCGACTATCTCTTCCTTGTTCTTCTCTGACATTATTGGGGGCCAGCTGTCTCTTCTGGGTTTATCTCTGATTTTATTGGAGCTGGCTTTCTCTTCTGAGTCTATCTTTGACGTTATTGGGAGCCGGCTATCTCTTCCTGGTTCTTCTCTGACATTATTGGGGGCCAGCTGTCTCTTTTGGGTTCATCTCTGATTTCATTGGGAGCCAGCCGTCTCTTCCGAGTCTATCTCTGGCGTTAATGTGGAGCCGGTTGTCTCTTCCAGGTTCATCTCTGACATTATTGGGAGCTGCCTGTCTCTTCTTGGTTCTTCTCTGACATAATTGTGGGCCAGCTGTCTCTTCTGGGTTCATCTATGACATTATTGGGTACCGTCTGTCTCTTCTGGGTTCATCTATAACGTTATTGGGAGCCAGCTGTCTCTTCTGGGTCTATGTCCAACGTTATTGGCAGCCAGTTGTCTCTTCCAGGTTCGTCTCTGACATTACTGGGAGCCTACTTTCAGAGTCCTGACCTCAACCCCATAGAACACCTTTGGGATGAATTTGGGCAGAGACTGTGAGCCAGGTCTTCTCTCCAACATCAGTGCCTGATCTCACAAATGCAATTCTGGAAGAATGCTCAAACATTCCTATAGACACACTCCTAAACCTTGTTGACAGCCTTCCCAGAAGAGTTGAAGCCGTTATAGCTACAAAGGGTGGGCCAACTCAATATTGAACCCTACAGATTAAGACTGGGGTGCCATTAAAGTTCACGCGCCTGTAAAGGCAGGCGTCCCAATAATTTTGGTAACATAGTGTATCATTGCCTAGGTGAGAATCCAGGAAGTATGAAAATGTGTTCTCCAAAAAAGGTATTAAAAATGTAATTGAAAAAAATATCAAAGGGGTGATAGGAGTGGAATTATGGATAATGGGTGAGTATCATGAAGGTCTGCTTTACATAGCAGAGTAAGAGGCAAACTTGTCTGTCAGCTCCCATTAACACCCGAGCAATTTGATAAACACGCTTCAGCACTCAACACTCATATTTCCTTGTTATTCTATTGTTCTTGTTCACATCTGAAAAGGATCAAAACAGTCAGAAAAAATACAGGAACTTCATTAGGACATGATCACACATTTTTGGTCCCAATTGATGTCAATGGGAGTGCCTGAAAAAAACACGTTTTTTTTTTTTTTTTGGTGTGATTTTGCACCTAACAACTGTCTCCATGTATTAGTAACTGCAGTAGCTTTCTTTTGTCTAAAACACAAATTATTGAGCCTTAAAAAGAAAAAAAAAATGCAAACACAAAAAAAGCTTCAAAATCACATGAAAATGCTGAGCTGTAAATCCAGGCTGAGGCAGCTCGAGGCCTCCTAGCAACCATGGGTCCTGGGCAACTGCCCGAGCCACCCTCATCATAATATGTGACCCTGTGAAGGCTCAAATTCATATGAATATCCCAACCTAACACACACACTGGGATTATTTATAGAGCTCCGCCATTATGGAGGACATACAGCTATTTACCCCAGCCCCGTTCAACAATCAATAGACGCAGTGGGGCTCTTTCAGAAAGAGAGAGAAAATATGAATTACATGTTAGTGTATTTTATTACTGTAGCTACTGGTCAGTGACAACAACTATTCATTTAACCACTTGCCCTTCAGAAGTTTTACCCCCTCTGCAGTTTTTATTTTTTGTGCTATAAACAAAAAAAAAAAAAACTATATTTTTTACTTTCTGCTATAAAACATCCAAAAAAAAGGAAAAAAAACGAATTTCTTCATCATTTTAGACTACTATGTACTCTGCTACATATTTTTTGGGGAAAAAAATCCCAACAAGCGTATATTGATTGGTTTGCGCAAAAGTTATAACGTCTACAAACTATGGGATTTAAAAAAAAAAAAATATATATATATTTTTGTTACTAGTAATGGCAGCAATCAGCGACTATGACCACACCCCCTTATGACCTCACAGTCCCAGTGACATCACAGTCTGCATGCCCCGGGACTGTGATGTCATAGGGGGGCGGGGTCACCGCCTATATAAGTCCGTTGCGGAGCGCACAGAGAGCATTCCGGCTGGAGAGAGCGTTGTGTCAACATCTCTGGAAGAGAAGAGGGAAGAAGACGATCCAGAAGTCCGGGCCACCGCTGGCAAAAGAGCGCCAGAAGATAGCGGTGGAGCCGGGAGAAGATGCGGACACCGGGAGAAGACGCCGGAGAGACCCCCGAAGTCGGAAGAGGACCCCGGAGCTGCCTAATAAATTACTTTAAAAACCTGTGTACTATGTTTTTTTATTGACACTTTTTTCCCTAGGTGAATGGGTAGGGGTATGATGTACCCCATACTCATTCACATAGGGTGGAGGGCCGGGATCTGGGGGTCCCCTTATTAAAGGGGGCTCCCGGATTCCGATAAGCACCCCGCCCGCAGACCCCGAAAACCAACGGCCAGGGTTGTCGGGATGAGGCCCTTGTCCTCATCAACATGGGGACAAGGTGCTTTGGGGTGGGGGGCCCGCAGGGCTCCCCCCTCCCCCAAAGCACCCACCCCCCATGTTGAGGGCATGCGGCCTGGTACAGCTCAGGGGGGGGGGGCGCTTGCTCGTCCCCACCCCCTTTCCTGACCGGCCGGGCTGTGTGCTCGGATAAGGGTCTGGTATGGATCTGGGGGGACCCCCACGCCATTTTTTCGGGGTAGGGGGTTCCTCTTAATATCCATACCAGACCTAAGGGCCTGGTATGCCCCTGGAGGAGAACCCATGCCGGTTTTCCAAGTCGGATCCCCGCACCAGTGTCAACCCGGCTCGCAAGGTGTCAATCTTGCCAATAAAAGTGGCGAGACTGACAAAATATCAGACAACAATACAGAAGTTGACCAAAGGGTGGTGGTAAAGAGCTGAAAAACCACGTGATATGGGGAAAGTTGGCTGGAAAAGTCCTGTCGTCTGTATGCAAGACAAACTTTTGGGCAACGCCCTTTGTACAAAAATCCAAGGGAAAGTTTGTACAAAGTCCTATCGTGTGTATGGGGCTTAAGAGTCTTATGCCGCGTACACATGAGCGGTTTTGCCGTCGGAAGGTTTTCCTTGACGGAATTCCGCTCAAGCTGTTTTGCATACACACGGTCATACCCAATTCCGACCGTCAAGAACGCGGTGACATACAACATGTACGACGGGGCAACACGTACGACGTTTCATACTTGCTTCAGAGCGTGCATCATTTTTGGTAAGTCGGAACAGCATACAGACGAGCGGTTTTCCCGATAGGAATTTGTTCTCTAAGTCCGTCTGAATTTTTGACGGAAAAAGTCTGATGGGGCATACACACGGTCGGAATATACGATGGGAATCTCCCATCGGACTTTTTCTGATGGACGTTCCGCTCGTGTGTACGCGGCATAAGGGTTTTAAAGTATGCCCCCGGGATGTTAATCGGGAGGCTTTGAAAGATATACAGGGCTTTCGGGAGAATCATCATTTTAATTACACTTATCCTGCCAAACCTGGACAACCTGTGGGCAGGGTAACCTTTCAGATCTTGTTTAATTTTATTCAATAAAAGGTAGGTAATTGTATTAATCAGGGCTTTTTTTCTCAGAGGAAAGGTGCAGGTACTCCCCTTTTTCGAGTCACCCCTGATCTCCGCCCCCTACCCACCTCTGAGCACTGTCCCTTAGTTCCACCCCCTACCTACTGCCCAATACTGCCCCATTTAGAGAATACAGAACCAAGTATCATTTTGTGTTGTTAAGTAATTTGTATGGAATTTGGTAATGATAACAAGAAAGGCAGTAAAATGGATTCCCTGCAGGCAGCAACAATAGATCCTGCAGCAACAATAGAACCCCCACAAAATATGCTACCAAGCAACAGTTGATCCACTCTAGCAACAATAGACCCCACAGGCAACGATAGATCTCCCAGCAGCCAGCAACAATAGACCTCCCAGCACACCCCAGCACCTCTTGCTGTTACATACATTCAGTGTTGGAGGTGCCGGAACTGCGTTCCCCCACGTTCCTGCTGAAAAAAAGCCCTGGTCTTAATACAAATCTGTTGTTGATACTGAGAGAAATACCCCCAGATACTTTAATCCTTTTTGCTTCCACATAAAAAGATAGAAAGTTCTAAAGGTCCCTACTTTCTATTAAGGAAACCGAAATATTTTATATCTCTGTTTTCTCCATATTGATCTTGAAATTTGAAATAGCCCCATATTTACTCAATTCTACCAAAAATTTTGGGAGTGTTTGTGTGCAATTTGTTATGTATAACATAATGTCATCCGCAAAAGTAGATACCTTATGTTCTTTTACAGCCACCTTTATTCCTTCAATTTCATGATTTGCTCTTATAGTTGCTAGAAGAGGTTCTAAAGAAAGTATGAAAAGTAGGGGGAACAGTGGGCAACCCTGACGTGTACCATTATAGAGCAAAAAGGGTTCTGGCAGGGTCCCATTTACCTGAATTTGGGCCGTAGGATTAGAGTACAGTGCCTCTATTCACCTAAACATGCGTGGGCCTATGCCAAATGTATGCAGTGTCCTCAACATATACTCCCAATCTAACCTAACGAAGGCCTTTTCAGCATCAACCGATAGAAAGAGTACTGGTTTCTTTCCCTTTTTTGCTTCATGCATTAAAAGAATAGTTCTTAATATGTTGTCCCTTCCAGGGACAAAACCTGCTTGGTCTTTCTCTATACGTTTTGGCATATAAGGTTTCAATCTTTCGGCCAATATCCTCATATAAATTTTTATGTCTTCATTAATCAGGGATATTGGCCTAAAGCTGGAACACAATGTTGGGTCCTTCCCTTCCTTTACAAGGAGTGATATATAGGCCCCCAGGGCTTCCTTACGTATCTTCAGGCCTCCCCCGATGGAGTTCACGTATATCTGAAAATAGGGAGTCAGGGTTCCTAAGAACTTTTTTAAAATATAGGGACGTATACCCATCTGGACCTGGGCTTTTACCGACCTTAGTGTTTTTAATTGCCTGTTCTATTTCTTCCTTAGTAACCAAGTAGCCATACCTGTGGGCCCTTTGTGCCCCCCTGAAGCCTGCCCGAAACAGTCCTATAGGTAGCTGTGCGCAGTCTTGCCCTGTTGGTGGGATACTTTAACTATTGGGCACTCGCCCCCAGCATCGCAGGAGCGAGCGTTCGCCTCGTTTACCCCTTACACATGTGCAGTGTGCTCTCATCCTCTGTAGCAGAAGAGGCTGAACTTAGCTGTTTAAGTTCCGCACATGTGCGGTGTGCTCTCTCACCCTCTCTCAAAGGAGTGGCTGAGCTTAGCCATCTAAATTTCTGTGAATGCGCAGTGTGCTCCCTTTCACAGAATAGCTGAGCTTAGCCATTTAAACCCTCTCACTTCATTTCACTGGCCAAAATAAATCCCTTCTCGTTCCTATTAAATAAACAAACACCCAACCTCCTGATACACCGAAACGCACCTAAACCCATTTGCAAAAACGCGAGTTAGGAACGTTTTTGAATCATTTACAAAAGCCCCAGTGTGCATGTACCCTAAACGTGGCTATACTGATGTACATGCTAAAGGAACTAAATGCAAAAAAAAAAAAAAGTGATCTGGAAGGCAAATAAGTTGTTTATACTTCCCCTGCATTTAGATGTAGCGCTACCCCCGTAGGGGCCGCTTGTGAATGTGGTTCGTCTCCCACCCTTTACAGCCAGCACACAAATTTCCAGACACACTGAGTTAAGAAGCAGTCCTTGCACTTTTTTTTTTGTTTTTTTTTGTTTTATTAGGGGAATAGCACTTGGATGGGGATAGGACACATATGGGATGCCCACTTGATTGAAAAAAATTAGTAGGGGGTTCCGCTCGTTTTTAAGTTTATTAAAAGTCAGCAGCTTCCACCCTTACCCAACTACAATCCAACTTTTTTTTTCAGTGGAGTATGCGAGGTACTGTATATCCTACCTAGGCACAACGATACCTGCCAAATTGGCGGATCTCTATTCCCTGAATTATGTCCCCTTACTGGCCCATATTAGAAAGGATCTAGACGCCTGGGGTTCATCTCCTCTGCCGTAGTTTGGTCGCATAAACACGCTCAAGACGGACACCCTCCCTAAACTACTTTACTTATTTCAGACACTCCCTATTACTGTTCCTAAATGCTTCTTTACCTCTTTACGCTCCATGTCGATCCGTTTTGTCTGGCTTCAAAGCCTTTCGCACATTAACTATACATTGCTCACTTATCCCAAACTGCAGGGAGGAGTGAGATTGCCAGATTTTGAGCTCCTCGGGTGCTGGAATGGTTTCCTCGTCCCTTTTAGCAAGGCCTTTACTGTGGTGGAATGGCTTCTGATTTTTGGGTTCTTCTCTGGGTTCATGGACAGGAACTACAGAGACACTCTTCTTCTTCCCCCCCTGACCGCCACTACTCTCCATCTATGGTATAAATGAGGGATGTCCTCTCTTCTGTTCACTGACCCTTCTCCCCTCACGTCGTTTGATCACCCTGCTTTGCTCCAGGGTATGAGTTCTTCTGTAGCTGGTCCGTTCACGCGTTCCTCATGGCCTGTGGCTAATTCCTTTGTGTGCTCCAGCTCGGGCGCCCTTAATGTCCCCGAGGGACAGGGTAACTTCGACTATCCACGTTCTGCTCTACCTCATTCTCTTCCTCCCAGATTCATAGATTTTTGACTGGTTATGAACAGCTGCGCTCTCTCAGAAACACCTAGACATTTACTCTCCTCCATCTACAAGTTGTTACATGCCTTACTACATGATCAACTCCCACCGTATACCAGGAGGTGGTCCATGGACTTGGGGAAGAAGCTTACTTTAGCTGACTGGCAAAAGTCGTTTCATTTTACTCAGAAATCCTCTATCTCATGTTATACACACGAAAAAAAAAAAAGTAAACTCCTATCCAGATAGTACAGGGATCCACATTCCCTACTCGGCTGAGGGCGCCTATCTTCACGTTTGGTGGGATTGCAATATGATTCAACCCTTTTGGTCCCAGGTTTTCTCCATACACGAGGCCCTGTACAACCAATCTTTGAAACCTATCCCAGAAATGACGCTTCTATCCATGCTCCAGGCTCAGTTGCGTCTCAGAAACTTAATTTGCTGCGTTTTTTCCTGTCGGCAGCTAGACAACTTATCCCCCTTATTCTGGAAAACGACCGCTACCCCCCGCTGTCCCTGTGGGTTTCTACTGTGAACGACATCATGCGTATGGAAGAGATGCTGGCTTAAAGAGGAGGGCCCATTAAAAAAATAAATAAATAAATAAAAGTCAGCAGCTACAAATACTGCAGCTGCTGACTTTTAATTGGACACTTACCTGTCCCAGGGTCCAGCAATGCGGGGGATCGAAGCCCCGCTCGTCTCCCCCTCCGTTCGGTGGCGCCGGCATTGCAACTGTGGGCGCCGGGCTGTGGCTTCACAGCCTGGCACCCACTGCGCATGCGCGAGAGGCGCCGCGTGCCGTGATTGGCCGCTCAGTCACCTGGGACCTGTAATTGGTCCCAGATGATTGACAAGTGGGAGGGAACAGAGCCGAGTCCTTCCTGTGTCGAGGGGGAAGTAATGTCACCAGCCCAGGCACTGAAAGAGGCAGACTACGAGAGACCCCCTAGCAACAGGCATTTAGAGGTAAGTTAAAAAAAAAATTTCCAAATGTTTTTTTTTGTTTTTTAGGCACAGTCATGCATTTTTTTTTTTTTTTTTTTTTTTTTTAGGGTGGAACACCACTTTAAGATAATGATACTTTCGACAAGTTTAAGGTCCTTTGGCTTATCTGGATAGATTTCTCTACTTGAGATTCACTGAAAAAAATGCTAGTACCCAAAAACTGAGGTGACTATGTTCCTTGACCACTCCCTATAGACTTACCCTATCAGGCCTGGCCCGACCCCCCCCCCTTCTTTTCTTTTCTTCTTTCTTTTCTTCATGATGGTGTCAGGCCTATCGCTTTCTTCTTTCCCCTTATCTCTCCTTTTACTTTTTGTCCTCTTCTCC